>NC_064562.1:128689993-128993024 GCF_937001465.1 Orcinus orca
ATATGCCCAGTAGTGGGATTGCTGGGTCTTATGGTAGTTCTATTTGTAGTTTTTTTTGTTTTGTTTTTGTTTGTTTTTTTTTCAGTACACGGGCCTCTCACTGTTGTGGCCTCTCCCGTTGCGGAGCACAGGCTCTGGATGCGCAGGCTCAGCGGCCATGGCTCACGGGCCCAGCCGCTCCGCAGTATGTGGGATCTTCCCGGACCAGGGCACGAACCTGTGTCCCCTGCATCGGCAGGTGGACTCTCAACCACTGCGCCACTAGGGAAGCTTGAAACCCTGGTTCTTTAATATTGTGTTTGGGGGGACAATTTTGAGGGCTGAAGGGAAAAGTAACATATACTTAGATATTTTTTTTGTTATTTAAGGTTATGAATAACATTATGGTAACAAAAGATGAAAAGCAACAGCAATATCTCTGAAAATACATTTTGGTTTGCCTAGAATTCACCAAAAAATCAATTTAAAACTCTTATACTCAACTATACTACCCTACTTAAGCAATGCAGGGCATCATCCAAGCAGAATGTTGTCCCCAAAATATCTGTGTCATAAAACTTTGAAAGTGAAATTCAGTTCAACTCAACTCAATTAAAAAAAAAATGGTGTCTTGAGTGCTTACTATCTTTTTCCAAGAATAACTCTATTCTTGATAAATGAAAGTTGGTACACCACAACCTTTATCCATAAGAAGCCCAGTGTTGCAAGAAAAATATACATATGCACAACTAATTATAATACAAGTCAAAGTATGGTGATGCTAGAATTAAAATTCACAATTATACATATGAATTACATATATTCATTTGATTCATATGTAAAGTTTAATATTCATTTGATTCATATGTAAAGTTTAATATTCATTTGATTCATATGTAAAGTTTAATATACTTCCAAGCCCCAAAGTACTTCCATAACAAGTAGAGGGAAATTTCAGGTCTAGATTTAGCAACAATGCAATTCACATATCATTAATGGTGGAGTAAAACTGAGTAATAAAATTCTGGGTCATTCTCATTTTTGTTATTTTGATGAACGTTTCCTCAAAACTTCTCATGGTCTGTATAATAGTCCCTAGAATTATTCCACTGGTTTATTTCCCAGACTGCTCAAAGATTTCAGGTAAAGTAGAAAATCTGAATGAAGACCGGGTAGACATATGGAATAGGTAAATTTTGCACAGGTTTGAGAAACACAGAAGGAATATTATAAAGTGAAGTAGACTCTGGCACCCTGTCCACTTTTTACAGAAAATGTCAAGTTTTGGCTAGTTCAACATGTCATCAATGACCTCTTAGATAAAAGCATAGATGAGAACAGCAGCTGTACCTGGATATGGTGCAGTTTCCTTACTTAATTGTTTTTCTATGGTCACAACTGAAATATAGTCACACATTCTCCCAACATGACTGCTAATGGAAGAGGTTTTTTAAAATTATGTTATGTGAGGTAATTCTAAATGTCTGCTTGTCTATCCACCACATGTTGGTATTGTGTCTAGCTACCACAACGAATTTATATGTTTATAAGAAACTCTGGATTCCTTCCACATATGGTAGTAACAAAATAGACATTCCATTCTCATTGCTTTGTACATGGAAAATGCCATTTTTAGAATTTTTCCAAGTATGCCAAGAAACTGTACTGTTTGGCCTGAGAAAGCTCAATGGCATGTATCTGCCAGCTCCTGCTACTATTGTGAGGTCATTGCTAAGCATTTTATAAAGTGCTTATACCAAGAGCTTTTCCACGCTGGTGATTAATAGGCTTTTCCTGAGAAGTAAATGTAATACAGCTACTTTTCTGTTTGATTCCAAATAAATTATGTCTATAAACATAAATCAGTATATTCTTTTGGCCCAGTATATATATTGTTTTACGTATTGCATAAACATAAGATTCAAACAGACCTTGAAAAATCATCTAGTATATCATCCTACCTTCATTCAATGTAATATCCAAATAATATTCAAAATATGCAACAACCAGTATGACCACTGCACCATATATTAGTCCTTTAGGTGCTGGATAAGGGATGGTTCAGGGCTCTGGTGTAGAAGCCAAGTAACCAAGGTAACAGTAAAGCATTTGGGGAATTAGGGAGCCACTTTTTATCAACCTGAATAATTGATATAGGTCAGTACAGGTCCATATTTTATCAACTGGTACATACTAATATCAGCCCTGGTAATATCCAAACTAAGCATGTTTCCTATGACGCTAATACACATCTCTAATTGATCATGGCACCATTCCTACTGAGTTCAAATAAGATCTCAGGTTCTATCTCAGGTATTCTTCAGGGCCTCATTATCAATCAAACCAAGTTGTCTGTTTTGAGGAGAAAAACGCAAAAAACAAAGACACTGTTCATCTGTGATCTAAAAGAGTTGTACAGAAATAAGAATTCAAAGCTTTCTTTTAATGCCAGCTATTTATTATGGTCAATGTTATCAAGGAAATCTTTCTCACATCTTCCATATAACACTCATATTTCCTACTCAAGGAGAAGACTTATCTAATTCCATGGGCTCACATTGATATTCAAACACATCTTTCTTTGAAGTCTTAAATATTTTGTCTGAATCAAACAAGTTAACGCTTGTATACACAATAATTTGTATTATCTTCTAATTGTTTCATGTTTGGAAGCCTTGCTCCTTTTAGCAAGGTGAACTGTGGTTTAAGGGTCATATTTTATATTTATTGTGGATTTACCACTGCATTGTACAATATATATAGTCGGTATTATTACTATTTCTATTGCTTATATTTATCACATACATAATATACATTGCTTATATTTACTATTATTTATATATCTATTGCTACTTCAACAAATTATTACAAACTTGCTTAAGGTAACACAAATATATTATGTAGGTTTGAAGTACAACATGGATCTCACTGGGCTAAATTAAAGGTGTTACCAGGGCTTATTCTTTTGTGAAAACCATAGGGGAGATCAGTTTCTTTGACTTTTCTAGCTCCTAGGGCCATCTGCATTCCCTGGCTCCTGGCCCCTTTTTACCATCTTCAAAGTCAGCAGCAGTGGACCAAGCCTTTCTGATGTCATATCGCTCTGAGTTAGTAGAATTCATGTTATTAGATTGGGTTCAACCAATTAATCCAAAATAATCTCCCACCTCAAGGCCTTTACCCTTAATCACATGTCCAAAGTCCCCTTTGCCATATAAGGTAACATATTCACAGGTTTTGGGGATTAGAGCATGAACATCTTCGGGGAGACATTATTCCACTTACTACAAAACTAATTAATTTATTCATCCAAGTTCATTTTGTTTTATCCTCAGGGAAAATGAATAGCTAGTCAATAAATTAGATGCAACTGAAAACTACTGAATTACTTTATAGATGTGGGTGAAAGGCATCACTTCTCCTGGTCAGTAGTAGTATTTATTTTCTTCATTTAAATATATTCTAGGTCAATTTAAAGTCAACGATAATGATCCTGTTGAGCACTGAAATCCCTTAATGTTAAAAGCACCCATTTCTTCTTCCTACTTGTACTGCCCCTCACGTGACCAATTCTATAGTAAAAGCTTATAATGGCATTCGGTTGGCAGATGTTTTTCATGGGAAAAGTTTCCAAAGTTACCTAAGGCTCTTCTCGAGTCTTCTGCTGACCCTGGTACGTACTATGTGATTGGTTGTCACAGTGTTCAAAGGCCTCATGCAGAAGACACGAATATTAACATGTGAAGAGCCCAGGAGAATTTGACCAGGCTGAACCTTGGAGAATTATATTCTGTTTCAATTTTGTCATTCCAGTATATTAATTTTAATCCCGGCTTTATTGCCTATTATCTTTTCACTTAACCTTTCTTTGATTTAGTTTTCTCATCTATAAAATAATTAAATGAGATAATGCAATTATCAGTATTCAGGAAATGTTTTCTTTTTTCCATTTTCTCCCTCATTTTAAAATATTTTTAGTGGAAATGACTAACTTTGACATAACTTATTAATTAGTATATTTCTTACCATTCACTTACTACCTTATAGAAAAACACCCTTTAAGTTTTATGAACGCATCCTTTCTTCCTATCTTCTCATAACTAGTTGTATCAAGGAATGGACATTATATATTATTCATGAAAGCAAACTATTTAGATATTTCCATATATATTACCTTTATAATTTTTTCCTACATTTTATTAAACAGAGACCATGTCTAATTTATCATTTTTTTCTCATATACATCTAATAACTGCTGTGCATACAATAGATATTTGTCAGATGAACACACAGGGCTTCAAGTCACTGCATGTATTTGATTTCCATATTTTTGGTGAATTCAAGTTATAATAGTTTTATTTATAGATGATGAATCTGCCTCATGTATACCTTCCTCAGAAGTAGCTTAAAGAACTTAATATAAAGATTCTCTTCCTACATCTATAAATATCCAGGAATTCAGTGTCAATATTTAGGCAATCTCATTATAAAATATTTATCTTATGGTCTTAATTTAAATTGCCTCTGTTGCTTTTAAAAGAAGAATACAACTAAAAGTACAAATTATTCTCAATTTTTCTTGGTATATTTAGAGCGATATGATTTCTTTCCTTGGAAACAGATTGGTAAGGTACTGGCAGAACAGTGATAAGGTCCAGGCTTATAGGATAGGACCTATCTGGACAGTCCAAGAAGGAGAAGGAGAATGTTTCCTCTGGGCTCATGAACTCATACACATCTAATTCCAAAAATTTATTGCCACCATCTCCACTGCAAGGCATTGAGATAAAGACAGTACCACCTTCATTCACTCCACCTTCTATTTCTAACTGCCCTTGATAATTTATTTTCTATTTTTTAATCATTTGTTTTAAGTAAGCATACATAATGATAAGGGAAGTAACAGTAGAAATAGAAAATCTGTAAGATGATTTGCCCTGGTCATTGATCCTCATTTTAATGATCCTGATTTCTAACTTACTTGATCTTGCAGCTATAAATTATTCTCTTTCATTCACAGCATAAATCTACTTGCTCTTATTAAAATGTGGTCGGAAAATAAATCACTCTGCCATTTAAAAAAAGGTTTCATTTTGATTTCAAAGGCACTATGCTTGTGTGAGAACGATGGGTTTTGCTCTAAACATGCTGACTCCATAATGCTTTAGCGGATGATGGAAAGTAGCAAAAGAGGTGAACAAAACCAGTTAACTTATGAGTACCTAATTTTTCCAGCACTTTGTTGAGGACTTAATAATAAATTTATGAATTTAATCAATTCCAGAACTTGTGCCCTTCATCCTTAGTCCTTTCTTTCTCCTTGTTGCATTATACTATATATTTCAATTTTAAAAAATTACAAAGTAATTGAGGTTTGCTGTATATTGCACTGCAAAAATAGCCAATGACTATGTTTCACCTTTTCTTTGTTCTCTTGAATGTATTCTCACACCATGTTTCACATTGGATAAGAATTGTGTATTTTATTTCTGTGAAGCCAGGCAATATGGGAGTTTTACTGCATGCTGGTCTTCTGATCATCCCCTGTATGAACAAAACCTTGGATGTCACAGCCACTGGTGCCATGCTGCTCATGGAAGGACTCGGGCATGTGCAAGAAAATTTGGTTTTGGAACCATATCTATCTTATAATTTCCACAGTAAAATAGCCAAGGTTCCTCCTAGTTAAAACCCATACATCAAGAAAGTTTTGGTGTGTTCCAAACCTTCTTGGCACTGAGGCGTATTGAACAAAGGCTGTGTGGCAAACTTACTCAAGAGCACTGTCACCCTGCATGTGTTCCTTACCATTATGCCAGCACCTGGAATCATGGCTTCTCCTAAAGTCATTTGTTTAAGATTCCAGCATGTTACTCTCCTTCACATATGCTACTCTTCCTGAATATAAAATATCACCAGATTTCCTCATCACAAGCTTGTTTGCCTTTCTTGCTTTCTTTCTGTTTTCTAATACTTTAGCAATAATAACAACTAACTTTTATTGAGCAGTCCCCAAGCATCAAACTCCAAGTTAAGCACTTTATGAGCATGATGATACTGAAGCAGCATCATAACCTTATAATACAGGTTCAATTATCAAACCTGTTTTAGATGAAGAAACAGAGGCTAAGACTCTGTGTTATAAGGAATAATTATGTCACTCAAAATGGAGTTTTTTGATGGTTGGTCTAGTGTGGATATGGAATAACACCATGCAGAGGCATATGAAAGTGAAAGAGACTTATTATACCCACGAGTCCTAGAAGAGGGAGGCACACCACACCATGCCATGCCACAAACAGGAGACCACACAGGAGGAGGGCCATGGGAGTGAACTCAGCAAAGCAGATGGGGAGAAAAGAGACTGGGGATCTGTGGGCAAGTGCCTTTATTGGGAGTCAGGGTGGGGTACGCAAGCAAAGAGGTAAGGGGAATTTCATCAATGTGTTTGAATGTCACTAGGTCAATCAGAGGAAGGCAAGAAGGGGAACTTCTTCAGAGACCAGCCTTATCACACTGGTGTACCTGGTCAACTGGGAGTGGTACCCACAGCCTGTTTATGAGGATGTTGAGGCATCGGGAAAATCTGAAGTTGTAAAAATTTACAATATAGACTCTAACCCAAATGTGTCCAATTCCCAAGTGTCTCCTCAAAACCACTAAACTTTCCTGCTATTGATAAAATCGCTTTGGTCGCAGACCTTTACATATATTAAAATATATATGTGTGTGTGTGTGTGTGTGTGTATATCCTCATTTCCATGCTTTGTATTCAGCTACTTCAGGTTAAATAATTCTAAAATCTTATATTTGTAGCCTTTTAAAAAAATTGAAGTATAGGGGATTTACAATACTATATCAGTTTCAGTGAACAACATTGTGATTCAATATTATTATAGGTTATACTCCACTTAAAGTTATCATAAAATATTGGCTATATTCCCTGTGCTGTACAATATATCCTGTAGCTTGTGTATTTTATATATTATATATAGTGGTTTGTACCTCTTAACTCCCTACCCTTATCTTTCCCCTCCCCCATTCCCTCTCCTCACTGGTAACCACTAGTTTGTACTCTATACCTGTATGTTTCTGTTTTGTTATATTCATTAGTTTGTTTTATTTTTTAGATTTGACATATAAGTGATAACATACAGTGTTTGTCTTTCTTTGTCTGATATTTCACTAAGCATAATACCCTCCAGGTCCATCTTGCTGTCAATGGCAGAATTTCACTTTTTTATGGCTGAGGGATATTCCATTGTATATAAATACCACATCCATTAATTTGTTAATGGACAAACAGGTTGCTTCCATATCTTGGTTACTGTAAATAATGCCGCAATGAACATTGGGGTGCATATATCTTTTAGAATTAGTGTTTTTGTTTCCTCTAGATATATACCCAGGAGTGGCATTGCTGGATCATATGGCAGTTCTATTTTTATTTTTTTGAGGAAGCTCCATACTGTTTTCCATAGTGACCACACCAATTTGACAGGTGTGATGTGTTATCTCATCGTGGTTTTGATTTGCATTTCTCTGATGATTAGCGATGTTGAGCATATTTTCGTTTGCCTGTTGGCTGTCTGTATTTCTTCTTTGGAAAAATATCTGTTCAGATTTTCTGCCCATTTTTTAATTGAGTTGTTTGGGTTTTTTAATACTGAGCTGTATATATATTTTGCTGTTTATATATTTTGGATATTAACTCCTTATTGGTCATATCCTTTGCAAATATTTTCTCCCATTCATAGGTTGTCTTTTCATTTTGTTGATAATTTCCTTTGCTGTGCAAAAGCTTTTAGTTTAATTAAGTCCCATTTGTTTATTTTTGGTTTTGTTTCCTTTGCCATAGGAGACAGACACAAAACAATATTGCTACAATTTAAGTCAAAGAGTGTTCGGCTTGTTTCCTTCTAGGAGTTTTATAGTTTCTGATCTTACATTTAGGTCTTTAATTCAAGTTTATTTTTGTATATGATGTGAGAAAATGTTCTAATTTCATTCTTTTACATGTAGCTGTCCAGTTTTCCCAGCACCACTTACTGAAGAGACTGTCTTTTCTCCATTGTATATTCTTGCCTCCTGTGTCATAAATTAATTGACCATAAGTGAGTGGATTTATTTCTGCATTTCCTATTCTTCTGTTCCATTGATCTATGTGTTTATTTTTGTTTCAATAAAATACTGTTTTGATTACAACAGCTTCATAGAATAGTCTGAAGTCAAGGAGTTGTGATACCTCCAGGTGTGTCCTTTTTTCTCAAGATTGCTTTGGCTATTCAGTCTTTTGTGGTTCCAAATTAATTTTAGAATTGTTTGTTCTAGTTCTGTTGAAAATGTCATGGGTATTTTGATAAGGATTGCATTAAATCTGTAGATTGCTTTGGGCAGTATGGACACTTTAACATTCTTCTAATTCATGAACTCAGAATACCTTTCTATTTCTTTGTGTCATCTTTGATTTCATTCATCAATGTTTTATAGTTTTCATAGCAGAGATCTTTCACTTCCTTGGTTAAGCTTATCTCTAGGTATTTTATTCTTTTTGATGTGATTTTAAACTGGATTGTTTTCTTGCTTTTTCTTTCTGATAGTTCGTTATTAGTATATAGAAATGCAACATATTTCTGTATACTAATCTTGTATCTTGCAAGTTTACTGACTTCATTTATTAGTTCTAATAGTTTTTTGGTGGAGACTTTAGGGTTTTCTATACTTTCAGTATGAGTAAGCTGAGGGTTTGTCATAAATCGCCTTTATTATGTTGAAATATGTTCCATGTATACCAAATTCGACCAGAGTTTTTATCATGAATGAGTGTTGAATTTTGTCAAATGCTTTTTCTGTGTCTATTGAGATGATCATGTGATTTGTATTTTTCCTTTTGTTAATGTGGTGTATTACACTGATTGATTTGCAGATATTGAACCATCCATACATCCCTGGAATAAATCCCACTTGACTATGATGTATGATCCTTTTTATATATTGTAGAATTCATTTTGCTAATATTTTGTTGAGGATTTTTGAGTCTATATTCATCAGAGATATTGTCCTATAGTTTTCTCTTTTTATAGTGTCTTTGTCTGGTTTTGCCAACAGAGTGATGGTGGCCTCATAGAATGAATTTGAGAGTGTTCTGTCCTCTTCAGATTTTTTGGAATAGTTTGAGAAGGATAGGCTCTTCTTTGTATGTTTAGTAGAATTCCCCTGTGAAACTATTCAGTCCTGGACTATTGTTTGCTGATAAGTTTGTTTTTTTTATTACTAATTCAATTTCACTACTAGTGATTGGTCTATTCACATTGTGTATTTCTTCCTGATTCAGTCTTGGAAGAATGTATATTTCTCTGAATTTATCACTTTTTTCTAGGTTGTCCAATTTGTTGGCATAGAACTGTTCACAGTATTCTCTTATAATTTTTTTGTGTTCCTTGTGACATGGGTTGTAATTTCTCCTCTTTCATTTCTTATTTTGTTTATTTGGGTCCTCTCTCATTTTTTTTGGTAAGCCTTATCAATTTTCTTTATCTTTTCTTTACCTTTTCCAAAAACCAGCTCTTAATTTCATTGATATTTCCTATTGTTTTTTGGTCTCTATTTTATTTATTTCCCTTCTGATCTTTATTACTTCCTTCCTTCTGCTGAATTTGGGGTTTGTTCCTTCTTTTTCTAATAACTTTAGGTGGTAGGTTAGGTTGTTTGTTGGAGATTTTTCTTGTTTCTTGAGGTATCATTGTAAACTTTCCTCTCAAAACTGCTTTTGCTGAGTTCCATAGAGTTTTGAAAGTTGTGTTTTTATTTTCATTGGTCTCAAGGTATTTTCTGATTTCTTCCTTAACTCTTCAATGACCCACTGGTTTTTTTAGTAGCATGTTGTTTAGTCTCCACGTGTTTGTGTTTTTGCCATTGTTTTTCCTGTAATTCATTTCTAGTTTCATACTGTTGTGGTCAGAAAAAATACTTTATATAATTTGTATCCTCTTAAATTTGTTGAGATTTGTTTTGTAGCCTAACATGTGATCTGTCCTGGAGAATGGTCTATGTGATCTTGAAAAGAATGTGTCTTCTGCTGTTTTTGAAGGGAATGTCTTGTAGATAACTAATAAGTCCAACTAGTCTAATGTGTCATTGAAGACTACTGTTTCCTTGTTGATTTTCTGTGTGGATGATCTTTCCATTGATGTAAGTGGAGTTTTAACATCCCCTACTATTATTGTATTATTGTCAATTTCTCCTCCTTTGTCTGTTAATATTTGCTTTATACGTTTAGGTTCTCCTGTATTGGGTGCATATGTGTTACAGAGAATAATACACTTTTCTTGTATTGATTCCTTTATTATTATCTAATGCCCTTCTTTGTGTTTTGTTATAAACTTTCTTTAATCTATTTTGTCTGATTTGAGTATTGCTGCCCTCTCTTTCTTTTTGTTTCCATTTGTGTGGAATAGCTTTTTCCATCCCCTCGCTTTCAGTTTGTGTCTGTCTTTAGCTCTGATGTGAGTCTCTTGTAAGCAACATATAGATTCATCTGGTTTTTTAATCCAGTCAGCCACCCTATATCTTCTAATTGGAGCATTTAGTCCATTGCATTTAAACTGATTATTGATAGGTATGTAGCTATTACCATTTTTCAGTTGTTTTCTGGTTGTTTTGTAGTTCTTATCTGTTATTTTCTTCTTCTTTTGGTTTCTTCCCTTGTGGGTTTTTTTTTTTGTTTTTGTTTTTGTTTTTTTTTTGTGGTACGTGGACCTCTCACTGTTGTGGCCTCTCCCGTTGTGGAGCACAGGCTCCGGATGTGCAGGCTCAGCGGCCATGGCTCACGGGCCCAGCCGCTCTGCAGCATGTGGGATCTTCCCGGACCGGGGCATGAACTCGCGTCCCCTGAATCGGCAGGTGGACTCTCAACCACTGCACCACCAGGGAAGCCCTGATGATTTTCTTAATGATATGCTTCTGTTCCTCTTTCTCTAGTTGTGCATCTATTATAGGTTTTTGATTTGTGGTTACCATGGGTATATACATGCTTACCTGTATCTACTAGTTTTAAACTGGTAGTCATTTAAGTTTAAATACATTCTAAAAGATCTACATATTTTTAAACCTCTCCTCCACATTTTGTGTTTTTGATGTCATAGTTTACATCTTCAAATTTATCCCTTAACAGTTTATTGTAATTATAGACGATTTTACAGTTTTTTTGCATTTTAATCTTTGAACTAGCTTATTTAAATGGTTGACCCACAGCCTTTACTAAATAGTCTTTACTAGTGGGATTATTTTCCTTTCCTATTAATTCTTATCTCTTGTTGTAGCCTTTTCCACTTAAGAAAGATCTTTTAACATTCTTTAAGGGTTGATGTAGCATTAATGAACTCTTTCATTTTTTTGCTTGTCTGAAAATTTCTTTATCTCTCCTTCAACTCTGAATGATAATCTTGCTGAGTAGAATACCCTAGGTTGCAGTTTTTTTCCCCCTTCATTACTTTAAACGTATCACGCCACTCCCTTCTAACCTGCAAATTTTCTGCAGAAAAATCAGCTGATAGCTTTATGGAGGTTCTGTCATATGTGACTCTTTGTTTTTCTCTTGCTGCCTTTAGAATTCTCTCTTTACCTTTTGCCATTTTAATTATGCTATGTCTTTGTGTGGGTCTTTTTGTGTTCATTGTATTTGGGACTGTGTGCTTCCTATACCTGGATATATGTTTCCTTCTTCAGGTTCAAGAAATTTTCAGCAATAATTTCATCAAATACATTTTCTGACCCTTTTCTCTTTCTCTCCTTCTGGGACCCCTATAATGCAAATGTTAGTATGCTTATTGTTGTCCCAGAGGTCCCTTAAACTGTTCTCATTTTTAAATTAGTTTTTCTTTTGTTGTTCTGATTGGGTGGTCTCCATTATCCTTTCTGATCACTTATGCATTCTTCTGTATCAATTAGTCTGTTCTTAATTCCTTCTAGCATGTTTTTCATTTTAGTTTTTGTGTTCTTCAGCTCTGACTGGTTCTTTTTTTTATATTTTCTATTTCCTTGTTAAAACTCTCACTGTGTTCATCTCTTCTTTTCCATAGTTTATTAAGCATTCTTATTACCAATACTTTGAACTCTATACATGTTACATTAGTTGTTTTTTCGGGGTATTTTTCTTGTTCTTTCATTTGAAACAAATTCCTCTGTACTCTCATTTTGCTTAACTTTCTCAGTCTCTATGAAATTAGAGTAAAACGGTTATCTATCCCAGTCCTGAAAGGGTAGCATTGTGTGGGTACATCATTGTACAGTCTACGTGTGCCCAGTGCCTTTGTTAGGAGAGCTGGGTCAGAAGTGAATATGAGTCACATCTCCCCCCAAGGTGTGCTGGCAGCTATCACCTTGAAGGGAGTTGAGGCTGGAGATGAAGGGGCTAGAGCCAGAGCCAGTTGTGAGCTGGGGTTTCTCCTATACTTAGTGACCGACACCATGCTTTGGGGGTGGGGGAAGGTCCCAGGGTGCTAAAGCAGAAACCCTGAGGGTAGGGTCTGAGCTGGTTCTATTGCCTCTAAGTGCACGCTATACCCCCTTCCTGCATTGGCACATTTGCCACAGAAAGGAGCAGCGCTGGAACAAGAGGAGCCAGAGTAGGTGCACACTTGAGTGGTCCAGGCACACCAGTCAGAGTTCCAGACCACTCCCAATTTGCTGCCTCCAAGAGCACCAGCAATAATCACCCCTGCCCCCTTCAGCACCCACTAGTGCTGGGTCTGAACCAGTTCTGTTCTCCACAACTGCACACTCTATTCATCAGTGGCAGTTTTCATCCAAGTGGGTAGTTGTACCACAGAGCAAGAGGTGCCAGAGTGGGCACTTGGCCTGGGTTGGGGCATGCCCTGGGACAGTTGCTGGAAACCATCCAGAATCTCAGGTGGTCTCAATCTTCCCCTCCTTTGGTTTGGGAGCAAACAAGCCTGTGTGTACACTCTTCATGAGTGGAGTCCAAGTTTCTCATAGCCCCCCTGCCAGTCCCGCTGGTCTTCAAACCAGCCAAGGGGACTTATCTTCCCAGTGTCCAAGCCCAGGGCTGGGACATCCAATATATGGTTTGAACCACTCACTCTTCAGGGAGGATTCTGAGTCTATGTAACAGGTCCTGACCTGATTGTTTCTCTTTCCTTCTTAGCCAGATCCACGTGGATCGTTCTTACAGTCTTGGTTGTATAAGAGTCTTTCTGCCAATCTCCGGTTTGTTTTCAGTGAGAACTACTTCACATGTAGATGCATTTTCGATGTGTTCTTGGGGGGAGGTGAGCTCAGCATCCTCCTACTCCACCATCTTGACCTCCCCAGTTATATCCTTAAATACTGGTTGTTGTCTTACAATATGACATTTGAACAGATTAATCATTGTCACTAGATCTTCCCCAGAAGACAAAAAAAGTCAGATTGAACATGCAAATTTTAGTCAGCTTAAAAGAGTTTTTAATCAAGAGAGAAAGAACAGAAAAGTATGCCTTTATTCATGGGAGAAATAAACAGGTTTTCAAATGTAAATGACAAGCATTATTAAAATAGCTCCCTGTGTTTTTATATCCAGTTTAGAATTTATAAATATGGAACTTAAAATAGACATTTTAACCATTCAGTGTAACTATTTCTCTTTGAAATATACATTCTTGTGAATTATTGCATTCAAACAAAGAGCTCAATTTTAGTCAGATATAATTTTATTACTATCACTGCATCTTACTCCCACTGGCCCCCAAATTAGATCCACTTTTGGTTTTTATTAAAAATACAGAATATTAAATCTCAGAAAAACATCAAGGTCATGAAGTAAATCCCCTCCTTTGAGAAACAAGGAAAGTAAGTACCAATTCCATGATGATAAAGTGTTTACATATGTATATGGCTACTCAGAAAAATTTTCCAGTCTCCTTGAAGCTAAGCTCCTTGTATCTAAGCTATGTATCCTTGTGACTAAAATCTGTAGAAGGAATGAAAACAGAACTATATTTTGGTAGTTTCCAGAAATCTTCCCAAAGGGACGATTGGAATGTTTCTTTTTTCCTCTTCTTTATATTTTCCTTATTTTGCTGCAGGAGCTGAAGGTGACCCACTTAGGCCAAAAGAATGAAGGTTGTAGCCCAGAAAGAGAATAGAAAGGGAAATAAACTTCACTTAAACCACTGCTATTTTTCTGTCACTCACAGATAAGCCTAATTCCAGCTAGCATACAACTACATTGTGAGGAGATAATCATAAATCCCTTCTTCTCGTACCCTACCACAGTCTACATTTTTACAGACAGGAACATGGAAATAAAAGAGATAAATTTTCCTCAAATACAAGCCAGTAAAATGTATGCCCTTTGGATAGATTAGTGAGTTGTGGGAGTGAAAGTAAATAAGAGTATCTATAGCTTTATACCTGAAGAGTTTTTTTCAGTTCTATTTTTAAGAACTTCACTGAGGTATAATTGATGTAAAATCAGTTGAAGAATTTAAAGTGTACAGTTTAATAGGGTTTAATATATATGTACACCAGGGCAGAAACCAGAGTGAGGTGGGTGAAGCACTCATCTTGGGTGCATTATTTAAGAGAGCACAAAAAACACAGTTATTAAGGTAAATAATATTTTTTAAAAATTGAATTGACATGCTACACCTATAGGCCATCTACCTCCTTTTGTAAATAAAGTTTCATTGGAACCAGAGCTTGGAGTAGAGTGTGCTGAGTGAGATAGGGTCCTGTAAGTGCAGTCAAATCTTGTCTTTACTTAAAATTTTGATATTTTGTTCATGTTTTTAAAATAATTTGAATGTTTAAAAATATTGCACTGAATATTATTTATCTTGATTACTGAGTGTTTGCCTTCTCCCTTCATCTCCTTCTGACATCTCACCAAGTGAAAGGTGCAATCTAAGAATTTACACTGCCTTAAGAGAAGGCTTATACTGGAAATCAGGATAGCCAACTTTGTTTCTGACTGACATTAGGGGAAGGTCATTCCACAATGTTGTGCTAAACACTTTCCTGGGATAGCATGCTATTTATCACTAGAAGAAATTGTGTTGTAGTACAATGTGTCAGAAAAAAATTTTACTCTTAAGTTGATGTTTATTAGTAGGACTTAGGCAGAAAACATACTGGAATTTGTACCAAAACACATGTAGTCAAATCATTAGTTAGAACTGCATTTTGGGGTTTTAGAAAGTATTAATTTAAAAATATGTTTGTATAAGCAGCATAAAACCATGCTATGTAAGGCAAGTGCAATGTACTCAGGAGATATCTGACTTAAGCTGTATGTGTAAATAGATGTGAATATGTATCAAAATAACACACAGATTTAGAGGGGCTTCCTGACTCAGATTCATGAAGAATCACGTTTTCGAAATTCTTGGACTGTTACTCATTTTCAAAGGGGCATATGTTAGAAAATAAGGCATATTAAGTTTGAATTACAGTTTTACAATAAGTAGCGTATTTGCTTTAAGCATTGTCATCTTGAGAATTAAACATTGATTCAAAGAAACATAGCACCATGTACTCTTCTCTTTCTGTGATAAATAAGAATATGTTGAGAAGACTAACGATGAGACTATTCCATTAATGTCTTATTTACGTGAATACAACACATCATTTTAACTTTGTATCTATAACCTGTGTATTGAGCTTCTTATCCATTTGTTCATGTACTTAATTTATTCATTAGTGTTTTTTAAGAATGTTTTCGGTGGTAGTGGGAGTGAATAGTCAGGGATGTCAGTTCCAGGATTTAGCCATTGATCTGATCTTTTTTTCACTCTTTCCTTTTTTTTTTCCTACCTCTCCACCTTCCCATTTCTATTGTTTGGTAGGGGGAAGCATCCAAAACTGAGAATAGAAAATAGGACAAAGGCACTATAGTGGTCTTGATGTTGGCTGCCATCTCATTTATTTTTCCAAGAGTTAATCTCTTGCCAATAGTCATCACTGAACCTATATTGGTAAGATGTATGTCACATGTGATTCACTACTGTTCTACCTGCTGAACAACAGAGCAATAGAAAAGTGGAAACAAATACTGTTTTACCAGCCAAAATGAATTACCACTCACTGGCAGGTGGGGTGGACTGCTTATGCAATCCTATACATGCCCTGAGGATAACCATCCCCAAGGGATCATATTCTCTCAGCTGTAGGTTAGTGACGCAGCAGTCAGAGGGTGGAGAGGTGCCGGGAACAGCACAATTGTCTTGCACTGAGATAACCTTCTGCGTTGCACTTAGATATCTAAAAAAAAAGACAAGGAGATATCCCCTCTTTGTTTCCCCGCCCTCCGCTCTACCCTAGACTGAACTGAAGGTCAGTTGTGGTGAAACATCATCCTGGAAACATTCCTTATCTTTTGGCTACCTGTTTTGGGCTTATTGCTTGCTTATCAGATCATGTTTATATATATTACCTGCCTTTTCCTCAGAGTTATTTGCATTTCCAGAAGAGGGTTCTATCCAAGCAGTCCTCATTCATTGAAGATTGAAATGAGTGCTCATTACAGTTTGGTAGGTACTGGAGGACTCATGGATCTCTACTAAGGTAGTGGCCCTGACAAGGCAAGACAATATGAATACTTCCAGAAATGCCCCTCCTTGTAGGGAAAGAATATCTGAAATTTTGAAAGGGAGAGACATAGTAACTGTCTTGCACTTATGAGATAATGGAAGCAAAGTTAACATACAAAATTAATAGTCTCCGATTACGCAAACAATGAGACAGTGTAATAGAAAAGAAAACCACACTTACATGGCTATATCATGAGGTAAATTACTTAAGAATAAACTTAAGAAATATGCAAAACCTATATGAGGAAAAGTTTAAAACTCATGAAAACCACAAAAGTAGGCTTCATCAAATGAAAAGTCATCTGTTGTTCTAATTCAACATTATAAAGCTGTCATGCATGATGTTATCTTTTTTAGATAATTTATAAATTTAATGTGATCTTATTTAAAATACCACCAAGTTATTTTTTTCCTGGAGTAGACAAGTTGACTCTAAAGTTTATATTGAATAATCAAAGTATAATATTTGCTTATAAAATCTTGAAGCAGAAGATTAATTGCAAGTGATTAGTTTAATAGTTATTAAAATGTGCTCCAAAGCTTCCATACTTAAAATAGTGTGATGCTGAGAAAAAATCAGATGCTTATTGAAGAAGAAGTACAGAAATTAAAAAGATATAAGATTGAAAATATCAGAAGGAAGCATGATTATCTGCCGTTCATTATGGGATTGTTAAAGACTTTAGCAGAACACTAGCAGTTAATACCACTAGTAGAAAAGGCAAAAGAAAAACAGAATGCAAAGAAAGCACAGGAAACCAAATGAAGAAGATGCTTTGGGATGTGTACACATTTCTGCTTCTGCACTTATTTTCAAGGAAACCATTAAGTATAAAGAACTTTGAGCAACATCCTAATCGACTCAGCGCACGTTTGGCAATAGTCCCAGTCTGTCTCGTCTTCAGTACATGGATTCATAACCTCTCCCTGCCTGCATCATGTGCATGTGGTGCATATTAAATAAAAGTGGTGTTCAGAGTGCTTGCCCAAATCCCATTATATGACATTGGATCTGAGAACTCCTGTTGGTTCTCTGGATAGATAACTACCGTAATGAACCGTAATGAACTACCGTAATGAAAACGGACAAATGATATTCTCTACCTGTAATTGTTATAATTAATCTTCCAATCTTCCAGCTTGGTTAAATGCTTAAAATTTATAAATGTCAGATCTTGATTAAAAAAAAAAATAATAAATAAATAGTGTGATGCTGACACTTTAACAGAAGATTAAAAGGAAAGAATAGCAAAGTCAGAAATAGACCCATGGGCTTCCCTGGTGGCACAGTGGTTGAGAGTCCGCCTGCTGATGCAGGGGACACGGGTTCGTGCCCCGGTCCGGGAAGATCCCACATGCCGCGGAGCGGCTGGGCCCGTGAGCCATGGCCGCTGAGCCTGCGCGTCCGGAGCCTGTGCTCCACAACGGGAGAGGCCACAGCAGTGACAGGCCCGTGTACTGCAAAAAAAAAAAAAAGAAATAGACCCACATCCACATGGAAATTTAATATATGATAAATGTGGAATGTCTAGGCAATCTCAAAAGAGGTCAAATTTTAATAAAAGATGTTGGGACAAACAACAGTGGAAAAAATTAAACTTGAAACCATACTTCACAACACTGAAAAAATGAACTCCAAATAAATCACAAAATTAAATATTAAAAAAAACTACAGAAGAACTAGAAATAAAACATGCAAATTCCTTTATATTCTGGATATAGGGAGTGTCTTTCTAACTATTATCTAAAATCAGAACCAAAAAAAGAAAGATAGATAAGATGGGTAAATTCAATTACCTCTAAGACACACTTCTGCATGCCCCACCCCCAAAACTGCAAACAAAAACTACAACAAATAAATTCAAAAGACAAATGATAAACTGGGAGGAAATACATGCAATATATATAATAAAGAACTGATAATGTTAACAAATAAACTTTAAAAAACTGATGCTAAAAAGGCTAAATAAAAACACTAGAAAAGGGCGCATAAGACTCATAAGAGACAGTTCAGAGAAATACAAAAGAATATGTGTAAATAAATATCCAGAAGTAAAGGGAGGACCTGAAATATATTTCAAGAAAAAATGGCCAAAATTTTCCTGAACTTAATAAAAACTATAAACCCACAGATCCAAGAAACACCAATAATAAAGCCCAAGCAGGATAAACACAGAGAAAACCACACCAAAGCCCATCATGCAAAACTAGAAGGAGAAAAAAATGAAAGCAGCCAGGGGGTGGAGTGGGGGAAGGAGCACATTACACACAGTTAACACCTGAATGTGTCCTCTCTTCAAATTCATATGTTATAGTTCTTACCCCTAGTACTATGCTGTGAATAGAATATGACTGTGTTAGATGTTAGAATATGACTGTGTTAGATGTTAGATGAGGTCATATAGGTGGGACCTAACGCTGTCTGATTGGTGTCTTTACAAGAAGAGGAAATTTGGACTCAAAGACACAAGAGGCATGCCCAAAGAGGAAAGACCATACAAGGACACAGTGAGAAGGTGGCTATCTACAAGCCAAGAGAGAGGCCTCAGAAGAAACCAACCTGCCTACACCTTGATCTTGGATGTCTAATTGCCAGAACTGTGAAAAATAAATTACCTTTGTTTAAGGCACCCAGTCTGTTGTATTTTGTTATGGCAGCGCTAGCAAACTAATACACACATGGACAGAGAAACAAAGAATGACCCCAGATCAGCTCTTCATATCTATAAAGTATAGAAAGGCACATCTCAGGGGCTGTGTTGCTATTAATGTAGGGCATTATGAGAGCACAGAAAGAAATGGAAATAAGTTATTGGTGGACCTTCTATACCATATTAAAGATCTTTTAATCTTGTAACTCTTGCCCAGCACTTTCCAAAGTATGATCCTAAGAACTCAGTTCTATAGGATGCCAATAACTTTTCTCTTGAAAATAGGAAGAGTTTTAGAAAATATTGTAATTACTATAAACCAAATACTTTTGTTGTTGTTGTTTCTTCCATTGTTTCTATTTATTTTTATTGAAATATAGTTGACATACAATATTATGTTAGTTTCAGGTGTAGTGATTTGACATTTGCATACATTATGAAGTGATCACCACGATAAGTCTAGTAACCATCTGTCCCCATACAAAGTTATTACAATATTATTGACCATATTTTTTTATGCTATACATTACATACCCATGGCTTATTTATTTTATACCTGGAGGTTTATATCTGCTAATCCCCTTCACCTTTTTCTCCCACCCTCACTCCCTTCCCCTGTGGCAACCACCCATCTCTTCTCTGTACCTATGGGTCTGTTTTTGTTTGGGTAAACCAAATACTTTTCTTGTTTCAGGGAAAATGTATCCACCAAATAGCATAAGTAATGTGCAATTAATTTTCACCAAATGACCTAAAACAAACAATTGAATTAATCTATTTTGGACCTTACATGTTCACTGATAATATGTGAAAACTGCCGGAAGGAAATATATCTTCCTCCAAAACATGTTTGAATTATGCTGATCTAATCAAAAGATAGAATGACCACAAATTAAACACTTGAAATATTCTTAGTAATTCTTGACTGATTGTGTGTAAATGTTTTGCTTAATTGTGACCAGGAGTATGAAGTATGGGGGGGACAAGAACAGCATTTCTGCTTTAATTAGATCTCCATGTATAATTAAATAGGCTTTGAGCTACATTTTAGGACAAGGGAAAACCAACTCTAGGATGATCTTCTACTTCCAGTCTGGACTTTTACAACAAATTAAGGTTTTGCTGGAAAATATTTTACTGATAATCTTACAAAAGCCTATCATGACTAAATTCACAATGATAGTGGTTTTATGGTAAATGAAGAAGTAGAATGCATATAACAACTTCTTTTCGAATCAAACCCAACTGCCTGCTAGACAGTATTCTAGTATACCTTCATTATGACTAGGAATAGCCAGCTGCATTTCCATTTTCATAAATCATTTGATGAACTGTTTCTTAAGATCTGTGGTAATTCTAAATTCTGTGGATTTAGCTCTTGTTGTGTCTGTTTCCCAATCCTTTTAAGATTAAAGTGCTTCAAATTTACTGTGGTTTTAATGACTCAGAGTACTCCCACCTGCGGCAGAATATCATTTGTTTGTTCAAAGTGACCTTTGTTTTCTTGGGAAAGAATACTATACAGATGACATGGTTTTTCTAGGTTTCCACAGCTGCTTATGAGAGCCCGTTGTCAAAGAAAAAAAAAAATCAGACTGATGTATTTACTTTTTAAAGCAGAGAAAATGTAAATAGTTTTATATGAGTTTTAGTTTCATAACAGTTACACTCTCCATCTCAATTATTCAAATATGAATAAAAGTGAATTCCTTCAAGATTGGTACAAAGCTAAATGCTTGATTGAATAAACAGACTTATGAACAGACTTCTTAGGAAAATAGATGGGGGGTGAAAGGGAGTTGAAACAAATGAAAAAAATCCCCGTAGAATCATAGAATGTTAGAGCTTGCAGTTCCCTTAGAAACTTAGTTTTCAGATAAATAAACTGATAACTAGATAGGTTAAGTGATTTGCCCAAGATTATACAAGTAGGAGATTCTATGGCATTGTCTTGGAGTTGAAACAATTTGAGTGCCAAATAAACAATTACTCAACCTGTTCCACTTGAAGTGTATTTCAACATTTAGGAGGTTGAGTGTTTGTTATTAACATTTCCTATAGCTTGTTCCCTAAGTGTGGGAAATCTCTGCTATGCCACTACCTGACTTAACAAGATCAGCTATTTACAAACTGTCGGCCTAGCCAGGACTTATTCTCTCCATGAAACAAACCACTGTTTCCAGAAGTCTCCTCCCAATCGCCCTTGACATTTTCCTTCTTACTTCATTCTCTTCTCCAGGCTCCACAATTTACTACCTGTTAATTCATCTCTGTGGTCCTCAGTTTCCTCATTTGGAAAATGTGAAGTGTAATAATAGGACATCCCCCACAGGGTTGTTCTTAAAATGAACCATGATCATGTATGTAAAGCATTTGGCATGGTGCCTGGAGCAACATCAGTTCTCAAAATTCTAGGAGTGATTTTATTTAAAAAGCAACCTAATTCTGTTAAGAATTTCTCATTTTTATTTTTTCTTGTTCTACTTTTACATCTGAGGGGAAAAAGAAATACTGTATCTGGCAATAAAGCATGCAGAATCTTGTCATTTTGCTTTATTATGACAGTGTATTCCTGTCTTCAACTATCCGATTACTTAAATGGAAGTGAACGGAAGGGCAGAAAAGAGACAAAAATAATTTTTTGTGACTGTTGTGTTTGTTTTTTTCCTGTTAATGGCATTGAAAACAATAACTGGTTAGAGTTACCTGTCTTATTCAAAATTGACTCCTTTCCACTAAATATTTGTTTACTTATCACAGATGCACTATTAGTGCATGTGTAAAAATCTAGTTACAGTGGTGACGTCTGTTTTTGCTCTTCCCTGTAACCTCATTTCTTTACAAATTTATCACATAACATTTTCGTAAATTTAAAATTCTAGCTATTTGACAAAATAATTATTCCAAATAATGAGAAAAAATTTATATAACTCCAAGGTAAAAGTCATTAGAACTTTTAAATTTTATGACTTATCCTATAAGTGATCCTCATCCTCTTGATGTCAGCCACTGTACTTGGATTTGGAACTAGGGAAGAAAAAAAGATGTGACCAATTCAAAGTTGCATTTATTAATCTTGAACGACAGTACAAAGTCTGGCACTTGGTTGGATCAAAACTAGAAGAACCATTACAGCCTATTCATTGTTATCATTTATATAAAAAAATTGTCAACCACTTTAGGAGACTATTCCCTACCCTCTGCCCCCCTTCATTGGGAATTTCCCACACCAGCAGTGCCTGATGTACTGTAGAGTCCAATCAGCTTTGTGAGTAGCATGTAACCAGGAAGGATGAGAATCCAAGAATAACAAGGCAATGAATGACCAGTGATCAATCAGAATTTTCCATTCCAATTTGAAACAAGGCACCCAGAAAACATGATTCAGAGCCACGATGGCCATGGTAAGCCATGTGAATTTTTGTGAATAATTCTAGACCAGTTTGGAGCAAGAAGTAGGAGACATGACAAGAAAGGAGCAATGAGAAATAATGTGACTCCACAGAGATGGAAAGAGTGGCTCCCTCAGGCCCTGACAACTTCACAATGCATGACTCACTTCCACAAATCTCCTTGTGCTTTTCCCCCATACCCCTTCAGTAAATTTCCTCTTTGCTGTGGTTTGAATGTTTGTGCCTCCCAGTCCCTCCCAAATCAATATGTTGAAATCCTAACCCCACAAGGTGATAGTATTAGGAGGCAGAGCCTTTGGGAGGTAATTAGGTCACGAGGGCAGAGCCCTCCTGAATGGGATTAGTGCCCTTATAAAAGAGGTTCCAGAGAGATCCCTCTTCCCCTTCTGCCATGTGAGGATACAACAAGAAGCCTGACACTCAGAAGAGGGCCCTCACTGTGCTGGCACTCTGATCTTGGACTTCCATCCTCTAGAATTATTGAGAAATAAATTTCTGTTGTTTATAAGCCACTAGGTTATGGTATTTTGTTATAGAAGCCCAAGTGGATCAGGACACTGCTTATTTGAATGGATTTCTCTTTCTTGCCATCAAAGAAGCTTCAGTACTACTCTTGGTGATGCACTTTGCAAAGTGATCTAATGGAGCCTGTGAAGGCAGGGTCATTTCAAAAAGACACTCTGGGTCTATGTTGTTGGCACAGCGATTCAAATGTCCTGCTCAGTGGCTTAATTCACATAGTTTAGTTGTTTGAATATCAGCAAAATTTGATGATACTTTCTCAGGGATTAACTCTTGGAGTTAATAGTCTCAAGATTTGTCTGAAAATATTACCAGTAAGTTACTGAAGAGACTTTCATAATATGACAAAGTGGCCCAAATGAGAGTAATTTCTTATCTCCAGTTGGCTTTGGTATTAAATACAAAAGGCTAATTCTAAAAGCATGTACTTCGGTCACACTCTCTTTTAAACTGATTACAATGCCAAATCAGAGACATAAATGTTTAATAAAATTTGAAATATATTTCTTTTTTTTAAAGTTAATTAATTTATTTATTTTTGGCTGTGTTGGGTCTTTGTTTCTGTGCAAGGTCTTTCTCTAGTTGCGGCGAGCAGGGGCCACTCTTCATCGCGGTGTGCGGGCCTCTCACTATCGCGGCCTCTCGTTGCAGAGCACAGGCTCCAGAAGCGCAGGCTCAGTAGTTGTGGCTCACGGGCCCAGTTGCTCCGTGGCATGTGGGATCTTCCCAGACCAGGGCTCGAACCCGTGTCCCCTGCATTGGCAGGCAGATTCTCAACCACTGTGCTACCAGGGAAGCCCTATATTTCTTCTTAATGCTGAATTTAATACAAGCATCATATCTTTCACTTCTGGAATCTCCACATTGCCTATAGAGTAAAATCTAGATAGCATGGCACAGGTACCATAAATGCAGCGTTAATATGCCTTTTCAGACTCAGCATTCTCACACTGGTCACTCTCTAAGCTACAGTCACAAAGAAGCACTTGCTACTTGCACAAAACACCATGCTTGTGATTTGAACATTCTAATACATTCTAATACTATCAAACTGACATCCAAGCAAATCCCATTTCCTACCTCTCAACCTCAAATCTGGAGCTATACAGAGGTCAGCATTTGGGAGTGAAATATTCTATAAGGAGATCAAAGACTTTGGGGAAATAAAACAGCTGGTTTTTGTGGTTTGCAAGAAGAGAGATTCACTTGGGCAGCAGAGCAGGGTTACCTGGGACCTTGAAGAGAGAGAAGGGATCACAAGTTGAGCAGATATAAATATTAACCCAATATTTATTTTCTTGATTTTTTTTAGGGACACTGGAGACAAAGAGAAGGAAAGGTTCTTGCTAATGACTGACAAAACTTACCATAAAACACTTTTTAAAAAAAACTTTTTTCTTAAGCCAGTTTGTTTGGTACACAGAAACCTCTAACAAAGATTAAGGGTAGAAGGATTTTTTGCATCAAGATTGTTAATTCCTGGAATTGATATGTGGCATGAGACTGGAAGTCTCAGAGTCTATAGCATTTTATTTTATTTTCAATTTTTTTTTTTTTTTTGGTACGTGGTCCTCTCGTTGTGGCCTCTCCCATTGCGGAGCACAGGCTTCAGACGCGCAGGCTCAGTAGCCATGGCTCATGGGCCTAGCCGCTCTGCGGCATGTGGGATCTTCCCAGACCGGGGCACGAACCTGTGTCACCTGCATCGGCAGGCGCACTCTCAACCACTGCACTACCAGGGAAGCCCTTAAATTTCATTTTTTGTGAAATCTTAATAAGTAAAAGAGGATGCTAGTTTGTGGTACTTTTATTTGACTGGCATTCTATTTGAGCTAAGCCACCATATGGTGCAAATTGAAAAACCTCCCCTAGTGAATGGGGTTGAATATTGTGACTAGGCACACTTTGGAATTTATAAAACTTTAGGGAGTGATTTTTCAATCTACCATTTGCTGAAACCTTGGAGATAACCTAATTAATGTCTGTTCAGACACATTTCTGAGGCAAAAACAGAACATCCCATCTCTCTTTTCCTGGGAATATCTACAAAAGAAGCAGTTGTATACTTTCGGGGAGTGGATTTTAGAGGATGAGAACAGAATTACCTTGATGTGCTTTGTATCTTATCCCAGTGGGGGATCATAGGCTGGCTTCTGAAAACCCATCGAGCGTAGGAGAGATGGCAGTTGTCAACCTTTTTCCCATACCTGGTTCACATTCCCTTCCTAGATTTCTGTGACTAGTAATAGAGGTAAAATCTAATACATGGCCCTTACTATATATCAGGCATTGTTCTAAGTACTTTATATATGCTTATTGATTTAATCCTCATAAACACCTGATGAGGTGGGTAATTTTATTATCCCAAATTCATGCATGAGGGAAGAGCATAGAAAGGCTAAGCAACTTGTCCAACTTGTCCACAGCTCATAAAATGTAGAGCTGGGATTTGAACACAGGTGGTCTGGTCTATACATTTCTTGCTCCTCTAAGGGTAAAAGGAGGTGCTATTCTGGTAGAGAGGGTGTAAGATGTTCACTTGAGCTATATTTTACCAAAAAGCGGGCTACTGTGCCTCTTTAGCTTTTTCTGGTACAATGTAGTTTTATCCAGAAATGGACACAAGGTCTTTCACAGGGCCCAAGTATCTGTCTCTCTATATCTATCTATGTATCTATGTATCTATGTATCTATCTATCTTCTCTCTCTGTCCTCACCTCTTCCCTCCCCACATCTCTCTGTCTCATTTTTTTCACCACTAAGATACATCTGGACATGTTGGTCCCAATATTAATATTTAAGAGCAATGCAGGCTTCTGTGTGTCAGCTAATCCTTTACCAGAAATCTGCATTGAGACCTGTTCAGATATGATTTAAAAGACCATTTGATCTCTATTCAGCTTGTGTTGTGTGTAACTATTTGGAGATCAGGTGGGATTGATTATGAGTGATTGGCAGGGCAGGATTTGGGCTCTTTATGTTGTTCAGAGTTAATACCATCCAGTGGTATGAAAACATCACTTGATTTCTGTGTTATTAACTCACCTTACAGTAATCAAGGCTTTTTAAAGATTTATAATGTGTGAACAGTTACATTCATTGACCATCAGACTGTGGGCCCTAGTTGACTATACAAAATATTCTAAAGTAGTTCTTGCACTTGAGTATATGAATATTTTTAAATGACACAGTGAGGGGTTCCTTGATTATTTTCATTTATCTTGCACCTATTTGTCATGCCTTATTTGTCAATTAACACAAATCCAAAATACATTTTTTTTTGGTTTTTTTTTTGGTTTTTTTGCGGTATGCGGGCTTCTCACTGTTGTGGCCTCTCCCGTTGCGGAGCACAGGCTCCGGACGTGCAGGCTCAGCGGCCATGGCTCACGGGCATAGCCACTCCGCGGCATGTGGGATCTTCCCGGACCGGGGCACGAACCCGTGTCCCCTGCATCGGCAGGCGGACTCTCAACCACTGTGTCACCAGCGAAGCCCACCAAATGCATGTTTTTTAAGAAGTTTTTTTTTTTAAATTTCATTGTTTAATGCTTAGAGAGAAAACTATCAGTGGGTCAGAGAGAACAGCTCATATATAACAGGCCAGAGATATACTAATGCTAGCTGGAAAAGCAAACCAGATGATTACAGCCTTTGAGGTTTGGACTTCTTGAATCTGCATGTAGAACCTGAATTTCAAACCATTTTTAAAAAAACACCATTTAGATTGTATATAGTTAATCAAAGATAATGTTGTCCTGAAAAACAAAATGTACTTAGTACATTACTGAGACTCATGGCATAAAGTTGGTGCCCGTTAGTCAAAGACCACCAAGAATACATCTGTAGTCAAATAAACTTTATTTATTGATATCTGTCGCAGCACAGAAGACCTTGTACCATGGGAACCATGGGGTTCCTCAGTAAGAAGTGGTAGAAGGAAATTGTTATAGGATTTGGGCTTGTGGCAGGTGATTTGGGGGAGGGTTCAAGGAAGCTGTTAGAAAGAAAGAGTAATTCTATGATTGGATATCTTATCTTAGAAGCCAGAAGAGTGAGGCTAAAGCTATAATTCGTTTAACATTTTAAAAGTTACAGTCACTCATGTCAGCTGGGAGAGAGAAGTATTTGCTCATTTTGGAGTTTTCATAGTGACTTAATGTGTATCTGTGTTCAAACATGATTATGAACTGGTTTTTGTCTCACTTCACCATGGTCACAGAGTGGCCTTCTCTGATGTTGGTTGTCTGTGGAATTACGTTTAACAGAAGAGCATGGCCTCAATGTGAGTACTAGTCTAGCTCTGGGTACCCTTTGTCTTAGTCAGCTCTGGCTGTTATAGCAAAATCCCATAAACTGGTGGCTTGTAAACGAGATAAGAGGCTCAATCTCTATAGCCTAATTACCTCTCACTTCCAAATGCTATCATATTGGGATTAGGGCTTCAACCTATGAATTTTGGAAGTACACATTCCGTCCATTGTACCTTCCTTCAAAGGATGAAGTATAACAAGAATAGAAATAGCAACAATTACCACTTCCTTTTAAGAAAAATATTGGACTTAGCTGTTTCTTCAGCTAAATGTATGGGAAAATAAATGTTTTGCTTCAGAGTGGGAAAAGAGCTACCATGATTTCAAGTTAACCAAGTATTCAGCAGCCCTTTCCTTTAGAAAGCAGAATTCCTCCAGTTTTGAACAAATACCCTTACACTCACCCTTTTCTATTCTTTAAACCAGGCAGTGTTCACAAGCAGTAAGACCACTGTCTTAGGAAAATAATAGGTAACAGAGCTCTTCTGCAAATTGTAAAATATTCTGTCTCATTAAAGAAGTGTGAACTCAGCAATGTGATATACTGATACTCCAAAATCTTAGTGGAACTTAATTTTTTGCAGTTTATTTCTTAAATATTAATTTTTTGCAGTTTATTTCTTAAATAACTTTTCCATTTATGTATGGGAAAATTGGAAAACTTCAATAATGAAATCAGTTTCACCATGTACAATATGATTTACAGTGCTTTCTGCTCTTTGTACTAGTTGAAGACAAGCTCACGAATCAGTGTAGATCAAGGTTTTTTAATTTAGTTTTAGGATCAAGTTTTTGCTGTCAAAATTCCATTTATCAGGCTGATACTTGGAAAATGTTCTAAAAACATTTATTTCAGTCTTTAAGATCTTTAGCTGGAAATTGAAGAATAATAAAAAATAAAATAGTATTTTCCTGTATTTGGTTGAGCTGAATAATGAACTGTTCTTTGTTACTTAAGACTAATTTTTAAGATTTCCTCTACCACAACTCCTTTATTTTAACAGCTTTTAGTCAAGGTCCCATTCAGATTGCTCAAATCCATCATAGTATACCAGAATATATTGTTCTTCTATTGAAAATTTATTTAGACATCCATCTGGGATTTTAGTCCTTCAATATAAAAAACAATCACGTGAATGAAATATTCTTTGTATTATATACGAAAGTAATATACAGGTTCCTTAAACAATTGTTTATTCAGTAGTAGGATCTAGAAAACTGTCTGCTATCATGTAATCATTTCAATGTGTTAAATTTTTTCTTTTGATTATAGTTAAGCTCTTTGCATGGGTAGCATGTAGAATGATATCTGACTCATGGTAACCTGCTGAACTCAGTGTCCAGATTCTGCAGGTGTGGAAAAATATATAATTCTTATAAGACAGATGAGCCCCTCGGGTTCCTAGAGAGTCTGTGCTTTGTCTAAAACAATTCATTTCTTTTATGTTTGGTCTAATTTTTCATTTGATTACTTTATGGGTTTTTTCTTTTCCCAGTAGGAGCGTTACTTAGTAAAGTTCTTAAGTTGCCTGAGGGGAGAGATTGTATCTAATACCTGCTAGTTTGCTAGAGGTCCAAGAACAAAACTAGTCACTGGTAAATCCTCAAAATATATTCCTTGACTTACTGAAAGGTAGTCTGGGCTATTGTTTGAATTATATTTCTATTTCTACCCTTGTGTTCAACAAATTCAGATGACTGTATGAGAAATTCTGCTTTACTGAGCTTCAGATATTTGAGAGTGATTTTATCTCCTCATTCTCTTCATGATTAACTGTGAAAAAGTTTGAATTTGGATCCTTTTCAGTCCTTCCTTAGGACCACAGTAGAGGGCTATTATTTTGATCACTTTGCAGCTGCAATTATAAAGATATGCTGAGCTACTAGAATCACAGATAACACAATTAAAAATATTTTAAGAACCCTAAAATACATCATAATTTACAGGTAAAACAATAGACCCAAGGAGAAGATAGACCCATTTCTATTAGGTTTAAGAATAGGATTTAAAATATGATCTAATTCTCTTAGATAAATTATGCTGTTTATTGATAGAAAGATCTTCATTACTGATGACCCATTCTCCTTGAGTATGCAAAAAGCACTATCCCTAGGGATTACTTGAAATAATCAAGGTTTTTTCATTGTTAACGAAAGATATTATTGATACTATAGATACACTAATATTAACATTACATTTTTAATAATACAAAGCATGTATCACAAGGGCATAGTTTCTCATAAGTAGTATTACTAGAGGCCAAAATGATAGAGGAAGCAGAGATATGCATACCAGTATATAATATAAGGGACTTAAATATTAAAATATAGACTTTACTAATGAAAAACTCAAACGTATCAGAAAATATGTACAGAATATCAGAGAGAGAGTGAAATATTCAAAATTACCAACATAGGAAAGGGTATATAAAGGATAAATAGAAGAGATTAAGGGGATGGCCTGGCAGGGCTCTGTAGGTTACCTCTTCACTAGGGCAGAACAGACATTAAAAAGGATGTTCTATGCTTATCAGCTACTTGAAGTAGACTTCTATTAGCTGCAGGCCAGCCAGTTCCTGATTTACGTGTCTGGTATAATGGGAAGCTGGTTCCCTGCTTACACACTTCCCTATACCTAGGACTACTTAACCTTCACCTATAGGCTCAACTCTAAGACAGTCTATTGGATGACCTTGGCCCAAGGCAAAAAATATTACAAAGATCCATGGATTCATAGCATGACAGTTCAGCATCAATTGGCTGTATTGCTCTATTGCTGGAACCCTGCTCACCTTGCATCCTAATTCTGTTCAGTATATCTCTTTGCCCTGTTCTTTGTGGCTCGGCTTAGTCTTGTAACCTGTGTCTACTGATTGGTTTTCGTCTTATTCTTCATGAAATAAGCTTTCAGTAAACCCAACACATACTATTTAAACAGTAAGGACAATTTATTTGTTCCCATTACTGGAAGATTCAGGATAATTTGAGTTTCAGGGATTGTTTGATTCAGCAGCTCAAGATTATTATCAGAGACCTAATTGCCTTTCCATTTCTATTCTGTCTTTCTTGCATCAGCTGAATTGTAAGGCAAATAATTTAATTCACTGTTGCAACAGGTAAGACCCGAATTCTTAGAGACTACACAATAAAGATTAATTTCCTGCTCACATCATCATCTAATGTGAATGTTTCTGATTGAGCAGCCTTCTACGTTGTCATTGAGGGACCAGGGTTCCTCCCAATGTGTGGTTCCACTCTCTTCTGAGTCCTCAGAGGTCTCTACAATCAGGCGAAGAGAGCACGGGGGAGGATACCTACATCTTATCACTTTGCTGAGAAGTGACACAAACACTTCAGGTTGCATTGCAGTCACCAGAATTTAGTCACATGGATATGTGATATCCCTAAAGGCAGAGGGTATGGAAATCATCTTATATCCTCAAGAAGGAACAGGAAACAGGTTTTGGTGATCACATAGCATTCTCTGCTGTAGCTGACTTCTCAACAGAAAGGAAAAATGGCTGTAGCACTTCCAGGATTCACATCCCACACCACATCATCCCAAACTGTAGAGTGGACTGGTTTCTGGTAACAAATCAAATGAGAATGAGAAAACCTCTTTCCCTAAATCTCCAGCAAGCCTTCACTTGCCTCTTATTAGCACAGAAAGTCTTAAGTGAATTACTGAGCCAGACCCTTACGCTAGGCCAGGAAAATACCATGTATTGCTTCATAGTCACCCTAACGACGTAAAAATAAATGAGACCACTTTTAACCCAGTCAACCCTTCTCCTGGAGCTAGGAGTGAGTTAACGTCACCTGAAGGACATGGACTTCATGCAGAATGATACATTCTTATATTATATTATTGGTAGCAAAGGGAAAGGAAGAATCTATATTGTTGTGTCCCCTTACGATGCATAAGTCTTTGTCTCTCTCTAGGATGGATTTGCCCACCCTCGTGCATATACAGTCCTCATGGGACTTTAAATCAATCCCCAAGTTTCTAGTGTAAATGACTACTGTGTCCAAGCTTCAGCGTGCCATCTACTTCAAAATCTTTCAATGCTATGCTCTACTGCCTGGGAAAATGTGTGCCTGATTTCTACCAAAAGCGTCTTCACCCCTCTAACTCTGCAAAGCCAGTTTATTGACTGTCTTGATAGATAGACCTTTTCTGGCTTTAATCCTTGTTATCAGATCACAATCTGGTCTATCAGATCACAATCTAGACTCCAGTACTGACATTCCGAGGAAGTCGGGATGAAGATTGCTATCCTTGTCTCATGATTTAAATAACTGAGATGTGATAATCTCCAATTTTGATGGGGAAGAAGTAGAGAACAAGAAGAAAGAAAGTAGGAAGAGGACCTGAGGGACGGCTATGTAATAACTGTACTTGCAATTATTTTTGAGCTCTTACAGATGGTGGGCCAGACAGCTACATAAAGTCTTACTTTATTAAATTTTCATAGCAGCCCTATGTGATAGATACTCTGCATTTGCTATTTTACAGATGAGGAAATGGAAGCTTGGAGTGGCTAAATGTCTTCCCCAATGATGTACATTTCAACATACGTAGGCCATGAGTGATGAGGCCAACATATAAACCCAGACTGTATGCCTATGACAAAAGACAAAAAAAAAAAAAAGGTGAATTGGGACTCTAAAAGTAAAATGTGCCAATTTCTCAGTTTTGTCTAAAACTGAACCCTTTTACATTTATTAAATCAAAATTCTGTTTATTCATTTACTATTTTGAGATACTTAATATTGCAAGGCTCTGTGCTAAGATGTGTGAGTGGATGAAAGGATGAATTATTACATGAGGTGGCCTTAAGGAACCTCTTATATAGGAAAAAATATATCAAATGTGATATTAATATATTTAAAACACAGTAAATTCAATAGATAAAATACATTAGATATTAAATATGTAAATATATTAAAATATAAAAATATCAATGTCAACGTGTATGTCAGAGATTGGTGGCCCACTTACAATGACTAAAGAGTAAATAAGAGGTGTGGAAACAGAGCATTGGGCGTAAGCTGCTTTTCTAAGAATCTTTGAAGAGAATAGACCTGGTGTGGCTTAGGGTCAAAGAAGAGTTATTACATCATTTTATTTTAGAATTTAAGAAAATTGAATAAAGATAAGTTCAGATGAAAGAGCAAGGAAAAGGAGAGCCTGAAAATTAAACAGAAAAGGAGGGAAAAAATTCAGTCACTTTTGTTCCATAGATGTATATAGACTTTTTTTTTTTCACATACACACACTGTATTTTATTTTTACAAGAGATAAATAAACTGACACCAAGCATTGTAAATGGATGACCACAATGTATATAGACTTTTAATGGCCTACAGTCATTGGTTTCTAAACAGTACCTTCTTCCCTGTGTTTTTCTTTGGCTGTTTATTTTAATCTCCTTTGGATGCCAGGCTCAGAGAGTTGGGTGACTTAAACTCCTCAGTTCATGCTACAGCATCATGACCAGTGGTTCTGTGCAATATCCTGCTCTTACTTCAGTTACTTACATTTTTGTTTCCTCTTATGTCCCCACTCCCAAGTCCCTCCTCTCCAGTACTCCAAAGGCAACCATTTAAATCAATTTAATGTGTTTACTTTTGTTTCATTCTGTTGGTGCAAAATTTATGTATATTTTGAAATTATGTAAATGGCGTTGTTTTACATATTTCACTTTTTCTTTTGCTGTCTTTATCTCTTATTTTCCCCTCAGCACCATAACTTTAAAGTTAGTCACACGTGTTGCTATGTGTTCTCTGTTGGTTCTGTCTCCTACGTGAGACCCCACGGTGTGTATTCCTCCCATTTTTCCTTTGACTTTCCTAGTTTGGGACCAGAGGGACTCCAATTCTTCACCTCCACAAATAGTGTTGCAAAGAACGGCCCTAGTGCGTCACCTATGGCTCAAGTTGAGAATTTCCTTGGGATAAAAAAATAGAAAATTTTTGGTTTCTGCAAAGAAAGCTACTAGGATTTAGACTTAGATAACATTGAATATATAAATTAATCTATGGATGTTTGACGTTTTTATAATATTAACTCATCGCATCCAAGAGCATAAAAGTCTCCAAATTAAATTTTTTCTCTATAGATGTCTCATACATGTTTGATTTACATTATATTTAGGATGCTTCTTAGTTTTTCTATTTGAACTTATTTTTATATATAGTACCTTATTTTTTATTTTTTTTTTTTTAGTGATTATGCTGGTGTCAACAAATTCAATGTAACTGATTTATATCCAGAAAATTTATTGAGCTCTCACTTCTTCAAATAATCCATCTCTTCTGTTAGTTTTTTCCTGGTAAATAATCATATAATCCGTAAATAAGAAATTCTCTTCCCTTTTAATACTTAAGCCTCTTCTTTTTCTTTCGTTATGGCTTGGACCTAGAATTCCAGTATCATGTTAAATCAGTGATAATATACTTTTTTCTCTAGCCCTTGAATTTAAAAAGAGTGAGTACACCGTTATTTCTTCCATTATGTTTAAGCTTTGCCACAAATATTTTTTATATAAAAATTTTACCAAGTTAAAAAAATGTCCTTCTCTTCCTGGATTGCCGAGAATTTGCATCATAAATATCAAATGTTTCTTCTATATTGATTGAGATATTCCTTAGTTTTATCATTTAGACTAAGGATTGACAAACTTTTTCAGCAAAGGGCCATATAGTAAATATTTTAGGTAACAGACTACATACAGTTTCTGTCACATATTCATTGTTTTGTTAGTTTGTTTAGAACCCTTTAAAACTGTAAAAACCATTCTAATATCAAGGATCATATAAAACCAAGCTACAGGTTGGGTTTGACCCATGGGCTGTAGTTTATCAATCCCTACTTTAGATTATTAATGTGATAAATTATAAGGACAAATTGATGCTGAAAATCCTTGAATACTGAAATTAACACTACTTGGTAATGTTATACTATTTTTAATAACATTTTGAATTTTATCACCTATATATTTTGTTTCTAGGTTCATAAGTGTAATAGACCTAAAATTATATTTTCTTGTATTATTTGTGTGACTTTGAATATATATTCACAGGCCTAATATTAGGTTGTACCTTATGAAATCTCTACTAATAAGATGAGCTGTAGAGCTTTCATGATTTTTTATAAGACAGTAATTAACTAGTTATTTACAGCTTGGCTGAATTAATTTATAAACCAAATGGATCTAAGTTGTCCTAAAAGGGAAATATTTTCATTAACACTGCAGTTGTTTAGTACTTATTAGTCTATTTGAGTTCCATATTTTTCTTGATCCAATTTTTAGTATTTTTTTTCTAGAAATTTATTCATGTGATCCAGTTTTCATATGTGTTGGTGAATTTTAATAGTTTCTTGCTTTTCTTTTAATCTTTGTGTCTCAGTGGTGATTTTCTATTTCCGTCCTGTAGTTTGTTTTTTTGAATCTTTTCCCTTTTTACTCCTCTCTTTTTTCTCTCTTAATCATATTTGCCAGCAATCTATCTTATTAATCTTTTTAATAAATGTGATTTTGAATTTGTTAATATTCTCTATTTATTCTTTATTTGTTTCTGCCCTTGGCTTTATTTCCTGCGTTCTTCTTTGAGTTCAGTTTCTTGTTCCATTTCTAGCTTCTTGGGCTGAATATTAGCTTATTAATCCTTCTTAACTCCTGATAAAAGCATTTAAAGCTATCAGTATTCCTCCAAGTATGGCTTTAGCAGTTTCCAACAAATGCTGATATATATACACACATATACATAAACTATTGTTATATAATATATATAATATATTAATACACAATATAAAATATATAACTATTACATATCTATACAAATATCCAATTATCTATGTATTATTTTTTCATTACTAAATTGTAACTATCTTTACATTTCCTTTATAATTTTCTAGTTTTGCCAAAGACTGTTTAGCAATGTTATTTAATTTAAAAACATATGGGTTTTTCTTAGCTGCTCTTTCTTATTTATTTCTAATTTCACTTCATTTTGGTAGAAGAAAAAAGTACTAATCCTTTGGAATTTATTCTCTTATGACCTAATACATAATCTATTTTTTAATGTTCTATGTGTTACGGAAAAGATCTGTATTTAATGTTCGTTGAATAAAGCAGGATAGATAGATAGATATATATACTAGCTCAAGATTTTTCATTGTATTCTTCAAATCTTCATTATCCATGTTTATTTTTGGTTTACTTGTTCTATCAGTTTCTAAGAAAATTATTCTAGAAACAAAAAACTAAGATTGTTGATTTATATTTGTCTTCCTGCTATTTAGTTGTAGCTTTTATATATTTGGAGTCCACTGAATTAGATGGGCATATGTTTATGACAGATATATCATCTTGTCCTGTTTTATTTTTACAGAAATAATACCCTTATCATATCTTTTTATATTAAAATCTGTTTTATCGGGTGTTGATATTGTTTCCCCAGGTGTGTGTTTTGTTTTGTTTTTTAGTCTTATTTACCAGGTATATATCTCTCCATCCTTTTATTTTCACTCTGTTTGGTGTTTTTAAGTAGATCTCTTACAAGGAATACATTAGTTGGATTCTGTTTCTGAATACAATCTGAAAGTCTCAATTAACATATTTTATTTTGCTTAATATGAGGCAAATTTTCCAATCACAGTTTCATCTGTAAACCCTTAGGGAGAAATGAATTCCAGCTCTGCAGTGTGGAAAGGGAAGTAGGAAAGGAGCAAGAGCCTAGACAATCTACATGTTTCCATCACCTCAGCAGGGATTTTTCCCTCCCTGGTTATTAATTCATCAGAATCAATGTCAGCAGTCTGGGGTGTTGCTGCCAATTTCCAGTAACAAAGAGAAAGCAACAATTATCCAAAGTTAACAGAGGGAGAATCAAAAGCAAAATTTTATAAAGATTTTCCTTAATTTTTTTCTCACCACCACCCTCAGTGGCCTTCTGTGCCAATTTTCAGCCATTTACTATTAACCATCTAAATGCATACCGATTTAAGAATTATGATTTGACTGTTGGATCTAAAAAGATTTTACCTAGCCCCAGGTCACAAATACTTTCCCATGTTCTCTTCTAGAAATTTTATAGAAAAAAATTTTTACATTTAGATCAATGATTAATCCTTTTTTTTTTTTTTTTTTACGGTACAGGGGCCTCTCACTGCTGTGGCCTCTCCTGTTGTGGAGCACAGGCTCCGGATGCGCAGGCTCAGCAGCCATGGCTCACGGGCCCCGCCGCTCCGCGGCATGTGGGATCTTCCCGGACCTGGGCACAAACCCATGTCCCCTGCATCGGCAGGTGGTCTCTCAAGCACTGTGCCACCAGGGAAGCCCTCAATGATTAATCTTGAGTGAATTTTTTTGTGTTATAAGGTATGGATCAAAGTTCATATTTTTGCATATGGATAACCAATTGTCCTAGCACCGTTCATTGAAAAGGTTATTCTTTCCTCTTGTCACCTCTGCCAAAAATAATTTGACAAAAAGAAAATCAATTGACCATATACGTATAGGTCTTTTCCTGAACTTTCTTTTCGGTTCTATTGACGTATTTATTGATCTCCCATGTCAATAGCACACTGTCTTAATTAATGTTACCTTATAATTAATTTTGAAATTAGGTTTTAAGTCTAAAAGCTTGTTATTTTTCAAAATAATTGTGAATTTTATAGATCAAATTCATTTGTATGAATTTTACAATCAGTATGTGATTTTCTACAAAAAGATGCTCAGATTTTTTTTGATAGTGGGTGGAGATTGTAATTAATCTATAGATTCAGTGAAGGGGAAATTAATATCTTAATAATACTGAGCTTTCTATTCCTGAACACAGTACATCTCTCCATTTATTTGGGTTTTTTTAAACTCTGTCACAGTAAAGTTTTTGTGGTTTTCAGTTTACAGGTCTTGCATATTTTTTGACAAGTTTATCCCCAAGAATTTCATAATTTGATGCTACTTAAAATGGTATCTTAAATTTCAATTTCAGATTGCTTGATGTTAGTTTATGGAAAAACAATTGATTTCTTTATGTTGACCTTGTAATATACAACCTTGTTAAACTCACTATCGTTTTTATAAATTTCTTACTATTTTCTACATATACAATCAGATTGTAAGTATAGTTTTACTTGTTTATTTCTAATCTAAATACTTTTATATATATATTTTTTGTTGCCTATTACTTCTGAATAGAATCGTCAGCACAATGTTGAACAGAAATCATAAGAGTGGACATTTTTGCCTTGTTCCTTATGTTTGGGGTAAAGTATTCAGTCTTTCTTCGTTAAGGTCAAGGAAGTCCCTTCTATTTTTTATTTGCTGATAGGTGTGTCAAACGCTTTTTTCTGCATCTAATGAGGGGATTATGTATATATTACTCTGTGGACATGTGAATTATAGTGATTAATTCTTAAATATTAAACAAAACCTGTATTCCTGTAATAACTTCCATTTGATCATGTTTTATTTTTCTTATAAACCATTGGTATAGATTTGCTAAAAAGTTACGAAAATTTTCACCTCTTTTTGTGAGGTTGGTGAGTCCATGCTTTTCTATTCTTGCATTGTCTTAGATATCAGAAAAATACTGAGTTCATGGAATGAGTTTTGTGCAGTATTCTCTCTTCCTAACTTTCCTGGAAGAAATTATGTATAATTGTTATTATTTCTTTCTTAAATATTTGGTCAAATTCATCAGTGAAACAATTCAGGCCCCGAGTTTCCTTTGTGGAAAAGTTTTTAACTACAAAGCCAACATCTTTAATAAATGTAGGGCTATTCTGTTTAACCATTCCTTCCTGGTGGGGTGGGTGGAGGGATAAATTAGGAGTTTGGGATTAACACTACTATATATAAATTAGATAATCAACAACAAGCTACTGTATAGCACAGGGAAATCTACTCAACATTCTGTAATAACCTATGTGGGAAAAGAATCTGAAAAAGAATAGATATATGTATATGTATAACTGAATCACTTTTCTATACACCTGAAACTAACACAACATTGTAAATCAACTATACTCCAATATTCAATATAAAATAAATTAAAAAAAATTAAAGAAACCATTTCTTCCTGATGAGCCTTGCTAGTTCATGCCTGTCAATGAATTTCACCTAGATTATCAAATTTATTGTCATTAAGTTGTTCATAATGTTTCTTTATTATCATTTAAACATCTATTAAGTCTGTAGTTACATCCTCTAATATTCCTGATATTGGTCATTTGTGCCTTCTTTCCTTTTTCTCCCAATCAGTCTGGCTAGACATTTATCAATTTTGCTCATCTTCTCAAAGAATCAGCTTTTTGTTTCATTGATTTTTTTCTGTTTTCATTTGTGTGTTTTATGTTATTGATTTCTGTTCTTAACTTTTTATTTACTCTTCTGCTTACTTTGAATTTAATGTGCTCTTCTTTTTCTAATATTTAAAGGTAGAAGCTGAAGTCATTGATTTCAAATATTCCTTCTCTTCTAATACAGGCACTTAGTTCTATGAATTTCTCTCTAAGCAGTGCTTTATCTGAATCTCACAAGTTTGACTACTTTGGCAAAGATGTATTTTCATTTAGATAAAAATATTTTCTAGTTCCTACTTCAATTTCTTCTATGACTAATGGCTTGGTTAGAAGTCTTTTAGTCTCCAAATATTTGGAGACTTTGTAAATATCCTTTTAATTGATTTCTAGTTTAACCATTGTTGTTGCTTTAAGCCACTGAGTTTTGGGGTTATGTGTTGTGCAGTAATTTGGTAATTGATAAAGAACTCATGAATATCTAGGCAAATGGGATACTGTATCCCATTTGTAAAGTTAGGATTTTGTAAAGAAAACAGGAAGAGATTTAATACAATAAATTACATGCATGCAAAAGCATTAGAAAAGCTAGAAAAACAAAGGTCAGGAAAGGCATCACTGACTTTCAGGAAATCTGGAAGTTGTAGACAATGGCAAAGAGAATGATCAGACCTATCAACTGCCTGTAGCACTGACACAGGTGATTCACAGAACACCTGAAGCCACTGAAAAAACGTCACATCTATCTTTTGCTCGCTGGCCTACTGCTGCCGGAGTGAAATGCCTCTGATTCTCTTTCACCTTACAGTTATTGTGTGGTGACTCTCAACGGTGAAACCTAAACTAGTATCGGATCTTGGGAAAAGTAGGTTCCAGGCTTTGCAGATTCTGGAGAGACAAAATGATAAGATAATTCTTAATCATCTTTTGGCTAAATACTAAACTAGGGTAAAGATTCTCCATATCTTTCTTGTCTTGTTGGAGGGTTTCCTCCTGAGCCACTCAAGTAGTGACCATAACTGCTGGGAGTGGAACTAAGGTTGATGGACTAGGTACAAATTCCAGTGCTGTTTTTTCAAGTCCCTTGGGATGCATCAGAGAATCTGCCCTAATTGAGTTCCCTTAGTGGTGTGTGTATACATGCAAACTGCACACCATGCAGGGACACATGGTGTTCCATAATTCAAAAAACAATGATTTCAACACTTACAAAGTGTTGTACTTTCATACATGTCATCTCATTTTATCCTTATAACACTTCTCAAATTTGACAAGAAAACAGAGATGCAATGAAATGAAGTTGAATTTAAAAAGTCATGTGATTATCAGAAGGACAGATTTATATCAGATCTGATGCTAATCCAGTGCTCATGTTATTTTCAGCTTTCTCATCTCCAATGGATGAGGGCAGGATTACATAACAAAAGGTCAACTCCTAATATTATATAATTGCATGATTTCTGGCAGTAAGGTGTCTGGGAGATACTGCTGAATGTGTAGTGATTGCAAATTGGAGTAAAATGTGTAGTTAGGTTACATGGAAGAAGTTTGGTAACCAGTGTTACCTAATTTAACATTAAAGGTTTTATTATTTACAATGGTATATCAGAAATATTCCACCACTCCTATAATAGGTAATAATTTAGTCATTATATTGATTTCAATGAAGTCTCCTTTCTTTCTCCTCATCTTTACAGTATTAGTATTGAGTTATATGTCTCATATTGATGAAGTATATGATTCTACTGCTTTTGTCTTGAAAATTTTAAATGTTAGCAGATTATAGCTTTCACTGTATTTTTCTTTAGAGATGATTAGCACAGCTGACTACTCCTTTAAAGTGAATTTAAGCAATACTTTACATCTGATGAAGAAAAAAAAAATCAAGGGAAGCACCCTGAATTTAAGAAAGTTTAAAATAGTTCTGTTGTTTTGGGGGGACTAAATTCATTTCTGAAGCTATTATCTTTAAAAAGTCTTTAATTATCCTAAACTATTAAGAAAAGAATCGCACCATAAGTAACAACCTAAATGGGAAAACAATTTGAAAAAGAATAGATACTTGTATATGTATAACTTGCTGTACACCTGAAACTAACAACACAACATTGTTAATCAACTATACTCCAATATAAAATAAAAATTGAAAAAAATAAAAAGAATTCTTTCCAAAAAAAGAAAAAGATTGAGTTAGGCTGAAAATGTCTTTTGAGGGTTCTTTTTTTAAATTAAATACTATACATCTACTGTATTGTCGATGAAAATGAAATTTGATTCATGCAATAAATAAATTGATACCTATAAATGAGTCTGAGCTTAAATAATGAAAGACAAGCGGAATGACAATCTCTATAATAGATTTTTAACATATACATACACTTTTTTATTGAAGTACAGTTGATTTACAATATTGTGTTAGTTTCAGGTGTACAGCACAGTGATTCATATATATATATTCATATATGTATATTCATATATATATATTCATATATATATTCTTTTTCAGATTCTTTTCCCTTATAGGTTATTACAAAATGTTGAGTGTAGTTCCCTGTGCTCTACAGTAGGTCCTTGTTGGTTATCTATTTTATGTGTAGTAATGTGTATATGTTAATCCCAACCTCCTAATTTATCCCTCCTACCCTTTCCCCTTTGGTAACCAAAAGTTTGTTTTCTATGTCTGTGAGTCTCTCTTCTGTAAATAAGTTCTATTTGTATCTTATGTGGCACATATATGTATGTATATATGTATAATAGAATATTACTCAGCCATAAAAAAGAATGAAATAATGGCATTTGCAGCAAATGGATGAACCTGGAGATAATCATACTAAGTTAAGTAAGCCAGACAGAGAAAGACAAATATCATATGATATTGCTTATATGTGGAATCTATACATACATATTTTAAAGCTTTTGCTATTCAAAAATTCTTAAGATTTAAAGAATATAAAAGGGTAGCTTTTATAAGACAGAACTCTGTTTTCAATGGATTCTTATTACAAATCTGAGATGAGAATAATGGTGAAGAGTTGTTGAAGACTTTTTATCCTTTCCTGCACAGTTAGGTTTGTGGTGCAAGCTACTTTCGGCGAAGTTTTGGCCTTGAACCTTGGGTCTGTGCCCTCAAATATGCAATGGCAGATAATGATCAGATTAGTGTGCATGAATCTAGACTTCGGAGATGATGCCAACTTCTGTCATATTCTGGTAGGTGTTTTTAGTTGCATTTAGCTTCAAGCTGCAGTGAGGTGATCTTCCAGGAGCCACATATCCTTTGTAAAGGATGCCAGCCCAAGTCCTGAGGACTGTTTAATCACAAAGATCTGCATTTAATTCACAACATAAAAAGAAGCGTCCTCTAAGTATTTTCCAGAATTCTTAATCTCAAAGTCAGTGCTATGTAATATCTGTATTAGGATGAGAAAAAGGAGACTTTATAGGAGAATTTCTCAAAGAATATGCATCCAATGCTATGGAACAAACAATTATTATGGAATTTTTGCTGGTTTGTTTTGTTTTATTTCATTTTAATTTTCTGATGAAAGCATTTGGAATACCCAAGGATATTACACATGTGCATTCACATAAAAAATATTGCACATAATTTCAGGGGTTCATAGACCTGCTTTGAAACCCAAGGTTGGTCCAGGGATTTTAGGTAAGGATGCTTCCTACTTGAGGCATTTTCAAATATACCTATCAGAACTGCACATGAACAGTTTTGGCTCCCCATAATTTCCATTGGGTGTAAGGTCATTAACCTGTATTGAGAGATTCTGTTTATTTCTGTAAGAATGCAGAAAATTGTGGAAAATTTCATGAAAAGGAGCCATTCCCTATGCCCATCTCCCATTTGAGTGGGTGGCATGCTTTTCCTTTTGGAAACCAATGTGGGCGGCCCAAAGAGATACCTGTAAAATGAGGAACCTACATTGTGTTTTCTGGTGTGATATCTATATAGCCATCAGACTTCCTGTTCTTTGTGTTACCAAAGCATGGGTAAAAAAAACATGAGAGGTGAAGGTTTGCTGAGAAGCCTGAGAGAAGTAAGAGAGAAAAACAGTGTCATATCAATGTCTGATCTCACAAGTGTCTCTGTTCTGAGAACCCACCAGGAGACTAGGTAACCCATGGAACCACGGTTGAACATTAGACTATAGGAGTGTGGGTCAAAGGCATGTACTTTTCAGAGGAATGAAGTATGAGGCTGCCAGGAGGATGAAAATATGTGGCTTAATTTTAGAAGGGGCCACCAATGCCCAGGTGAGCTGTACGGGAGTGAGCCATTCACCTATAGGGTGAACATGTCAACATCAAACCCACAGCCAATGAGCAAGTTGAGGAGTTTGCACTAATTAAAGGGAGGACTGTAGTTTTGTCATGGGTGGTTATCCAAGGAAACTGCCTCCCTTCCCCTTCCCTCCACTTAGCTCTAACATTTCTAGAAAGGTACACATTAGGGGGAGTGTAGGGTTGAGATTTGGGAACCGGAATATCCTCCCCACACATACACACACTTCTAAACCTCCAAACCACTAAAGTGGAACCTCCTAGGCATGGGGTGAGTAGGAAAACAATAGTGATTGTTTAATAATAGAAAGTTATTGAAGATAAATTGTACAAATGGATTGAGCTAAGGTCATGAGAGAGGACTACAAGGTGAATGTGTTCCCTGGAGATGTTCAGTGATCAACCTGTCAACTGTGGATGGACTGACTACTCCACACAGCACACTCAGTGCTGGTGGTTAAAAAAATAAAGCCATTTTATATTTATGTATTAGCCTTGATGCTATTCAAATGCTTAGTTTGTTGCCTGGGACATAAAAGGTACACAATAAACAATATTTTCTTCTTTCCCAAACTTGTTCCATTTTTCTAGGAGATTTAACAAATCAAAGTTTCAGGTGCAATTTTACAAATGCCATATGTTCATTAAAATAATAGATATCAGGGCTTCCCTGGTGGCAGAGTGGTTAAGAATCCGCCTGGTAGTGCAGGGGACATGGGTTCGAGCCCTGGTCCAGGAAGATCCCACATGCCGAGGAGCATCTAAGCCCCTGCGCCACAACTACTGAGCCTGCGCTCTAGAGCCCGCGAGCCACAACAACTGAAGCCTGCACACCTAGAGCCCGTGCTCTGCAACAAGAGAAGCCATGGCAACTAGAAGCCCGCGCACCACAATGAAGAGTAGATGCCACTCACTGCAGCTAGAGAAAGCCCAAGTGTAACGAAGACCCGATGCAGCCAAAAAAAAAAAAAGATCAAATTTTTTGAGGAACCCATGCTTTTTCCATAATGACTGCACTAATTTATATTCCTAGCAACAGTGCACAAGGGTTCCCTTTTCTCAATATCCTCACCAAGATTTACAATGGAATATTATTCAGTTATAAAAAAGAATGAAACTTTGCCATTTGTGACCACATGGATGGACCTGGAGGGCATAATGCTAAGTGAAATAAATCAGACAGAGCATACTGTGTATTTTCACTTACATGTGGGATCTAAAAAATAAAACAAATGAACAGTTACAACAAAACAGAAACAGACTCATAGATACGGAGAACCAACTAGTGGTTACCAGAAGGAAGGGTGAGAGAGGCAAAACAGTGAAGGGAATTAAGAGGTACAAACTACTATGTATAAAATAAATAAGTTACAAGAAAGTAATGTATAGCACAGGGAATATCGTCAATATTTTATAATAACTTTGTATGGAGTATAATCTATAAAAATATCAAATTACTGTGTTGTACACCTGAAACTAATATAATCTTGTAGGTCAACTATACTTAAGTAAAAAAATAGGTATCAAAAGTCTTCAGCATTTTTATGTGTATGTGTGGAGTCAATAAATTCTTTTCAACAAATAGATATTGCCAGTCAAGTATGTACACATGGCTCCATTTGATAATCTTTAGGAAACTGGATTATAATCAGAAGTAGCCTTAAACTCTAGGGGAGCTGCTTATAGTTCAGAAAATTTTAAGATTGTGAAAAAAAATTCTTGCTGTCTGCCACTATTACAATGAATTTGGGCTAAGTTCAGTAAGTTTAGATTTAAGAACTATTTATGTGTCCAAATACCAACCATTAACAGTAGAAGAGTACTAATTTTTTGACACCCTACTAAATGCCAACATCTTTATAAAAATTATAATTCTTACAACAACACAAAAGGTGGGTTTTCAGTTGGAAAAACAATAAAAAGAAGCAAAAACCCTGAGACATAGGGAAGTTATTTTTAAAAAATCTCTGTGATTGGGCAAGTTATTGGAAGTGTAGCTGTTCTAGTAGTGATAGTAGTCTTATGGTGGTGAGAATATGTGGCTTGTCCAAGATAAGGAAGGTGCTAAGCTACTAAATGTTCAAGGTTAGACACTCCCTTGTCTGTCTTCAGGGCTCTCGATTTTTCACATCACACTGCTTCTCACAGAAATTGAAATGTTCAGTTGGTTCTCTTTCCTTCACATCATTCTCAAGCTTCTACAACTACGTCTGAGCTTCACAAGTGGCCACAAACACAATCTTATTTAATTCCAAGTTCTACCTGTGTCTCAAAACACCATTTTAAAAATAAAAAACAAGTTGTTTTCCACCTACAAAATGTGAAAAGTAATGGCTTTGACCTGTAGCTCAAGGTCCTGACTTGTTTAAAATTCATCCCAAAGGGCTTGCTGATGTGAATCAAATGTCCCAACTCCCAGGTATATGTTCTCTAGCAGCCTCAGACTACTTACAAAGGCAAAGAAGGTTTAGTAAAATATTTTTCTCCAGCCTAGACTGATCTCAGAAGAACGTTTTCAAAAAATAGTCATTAATCCTTTGGTGAACTGAGGCATAGCTGAGCCAGAGGAATAAAAGTTGTCAGCATTTGATGATCTGAGGGAAGCTTAAGTGTAGAAAACTATTTTTGTTTGCAATATTAGAAAGCACTCGGTCATTTAAAAAGTATTACAATCTCTTCTTCAAGCATCATAGATATATTCGTTTCTAGCTTACATAAATACCAGTAAGAACGTAGTGCAGTGTAAAATATTGCCAGATATTGACAAATCCTTTGTAGATGGACCAAAAAAAAAATCTCATTTGTAAATGAATAATTATAGACCCAATTAGACTCTTCTGGGAAAAAAAAATAATTATACCTAAAGAAGGGTGCCTATTCTTGAACATGTCAAATTCCAATGTTATTTCATAATCACATAGGTAATAAATGTAGTAAATGAAATAGTCCTCTGTGTTTGGGAATTAAAGCTCTCCTAGTGTGTTTGAAATTCTTACAACAAAAAGTAGATATTATATATTTGCTTACCAAGTAAGGAAAGTCTTACTCCAGGCAGTGGAATATTTTGCTCGTGATGGCATATTCTCTCATATATGCATTTTTTAATAAAGAAATTTTATAGAAACCTAAAGTTTATAGAAGCCTAAAAATTATTATAGTTAATATAAATTCATTCCTAGGTAAGATATTTAAACAAAATGTTGAAAGTGGAGTTTTGAGGCAAAATACAAAGAGACAATTAAATAGGCCTATTAGTTGCTTTATTGTAAATAACTGACATGGCTATTGCTAACAGATTTTTAGGCTCGTTATTTGACCTTTAGTAGTATTATGGTGGACCCCTCTTTCAAGCATAGCTTTTTTTAGGTTGAGTGGACACCGGGCACTTGTGAGTACAGTGTTAAGTACAGAAACCACTTTACCTAATTTGGACAACCTGGGAAATGAAAAACAGAAAAAATACTGTTCTTTTGTGAGTCTTCATGTAAATCTCTGAATTTTGGATTATTATCGTAAGATGAAATATTTGAGTGGTCAAACTGCCAAGGGATTAAAAAGGATTAAGTGTGAGGTGACTAGAAACTAGAACATACTCCCAGCAGAAGCCAAGAAAAAAATAAAAACAGTAATAAAACAGTGCTTTTACTATTAAAAATGAACCAGAGTGTTCTTTCATGGATTCATTATATTATGCGGCCTGACATTGTCATCAGGTTGATCAATAATCAAATGTACAACATATTTCTTAACTATAATCCTACCACCTGGATATTAATGAAAAATGAACAAAGTAAATTATTGAGGTGGAGGACTAATGAAAGCATAAGGAATGACATGCTGGTAGGTGACACAGCTCCCCAGAAATATTTCAGAGTCTGTTCTGAACCAATAAAATTACAGTGACAATAATTCTGATCATTACCTGTATTATGTATCCATTTTCTTTATCTTTTAATCTTCCAATTTTCACTTCTCTAGAGACAAAGTACAAGATACTCAAGTAATAATCTGACAAGCAAAGATTGCAACACAGGAGGTGAACCGTAAATATTAGTAGAGGGTGATGATGATAGGGAACATAAAGAAAATTTTTAGTGCAATAATGATCAGCACAGGTTTTTTTTTTTTGGCGGTACGCGGGCCTCTCACTGTTGTGACCTCTCCCGTTGTGGAGCACAGGCTCCGGACGCGCAGGTGCAGCGGCCATGGCTCACGGGCTCAGCCGCTCCGCGGCATGTGGGATCTTCCTGGACCGGGGTATGAACCCGTGTCCCCTGCATCGGCAGGCGGACGCTCAACCACTGCGCCACCAGGGAAGCCCGGTCAATACTTTTTACGTGACCATTTCAACCCAGAACATGTGTTGTAATGCCCAGGTGGTGTTTACTGAGCAGAGCACTGTGCAGTTCATTCATACACCCTTTCAATTAATGTTTGTCGAGAGCCTAGGTGCCAGGTACTGGCATACAAAGTAAACAAAATCCCTTTTTCATGGAGTTTGTAATATAATGGAGGTAGACAAACAAAACAAATTGTAAGAAATACTCAACAGTTCAGATGGTAATAAGTGCAATCCAAAGAAAAATAAAGCAAGGTAAGGGGTTAGAGATTGGTGATGGTGGTAAGGGAGAGCTATTTTATATAGGGTGGTCATGGTAGATTTCTCTGGCAAGATGACATTTGATAAGAAACCAAAGGAAGTGACAAAGTGAGCCAGTGGATATTTAGGGTGGAACATTACAGACAGAGAGAAGAGGAAATGCAAAGATCCTGAGATAAAGCATACTTGGCCTGTTGGAGAAGCAGTGAGGAGTTCAACGTGGCAGGAGTGGAGTTGGTGAGGGTCAGAATGGAAGGCGAGTTCCCAGCGGTGGGGTGGGTGGGCAGATCCAGGAGGAACATGCAGGCCTTTGCAGGGACCTTGGCTTTTACTGTACGTGAAATGATAAACATTGGATGGTTTTGCACAGGACAGTGACGAGATCTGCTATTTCTTAAAAGGATTACTATAGTTGCTATGTTGAGAAGAAACTATAGTTATACAAAGATGCAAGTAAAAAGACCACTGAGGAGACTTGCAAGAGTCTAGGTAAGGGAAAATGGTGATTTGTTCCTGGTGGGTAGTTGTAGCAGTGGAGATGGTGAGAAGTAAAATTTTGAATAAATTTTGAAGGGTGAGTTGATAGGATATACTGATAGATTAAATGTGGGATATGAGAGACAGAGAAAGTTAAGGATGAGTCTGAGTCTGAGATTTTTTGCCTAAAAACTGGAAGGAAGAAGTAGTCTTTCACCGAAATAGAAAAGGAGGATAGGGCTTGAGGGGTAGAACTGGGGATCAAAGAGTTCAGATTTGAGATTATCAGATTTAAGATGCTTTTTAAGTATCCAAGAAGAAATGTTGAGTAGACAGTGAGATACAGAGCAGGAATTAAATAGCAATAATGTAGATGACATTGTCAGATGTTTGCTATTTGGGAAGTCAAAAGAAAAAGTACACAGTAAATAACTCAGAAATATTACAATTAAAATATATAATAAAATTAAATATATATGTATGAAAATAATGCCCTTAATTCATGATATCTTCAAAATATTAAAATAAATATTAACTTTTAAGATTTCTCTGTGGAAAGAACTCTGTGACTTGTACGAGAAGCCTGTATCAAAAATGTTAAAATCAACCTCCAAAAATTATGGAGGTTAAGAATCTCTACTTAAGAAAATAAAAATGAAACATTTTTGATCCTGAAATTATCAGCTCACTAGCATTTCTAACTCCTTATTTAAAAGAAAAAAAAACACCTTACATAAATGAATATGCTGCTTTGTAAGTTAGTAGTGCATAAACCAAATTAAACCTTCAAGTCGGAAATTGTCCCCCCATTGGGAACATGTATAGTATTTTACCTGAAATTTCCGGAAAGTCAGATAGTCAGCGCTACAGAATTCAGCTGAGGGCAATTAAAGGTAAATATGTTTCTTTTAAACTTGAAAGAACCTGATGTTAGAACTACCTTGAATGTCTCTCCAAAGTTCTACTGAGTAATATTTGTAGAAAAGGGATACCAATTCTTTCCTTAAAGGAAACATCGTAAAATAATTATGGAGCTATCCCAGATTTCTTTGCTACTGAAAAGGAAGAGAAATTTAAGAAAGAAATATCAAGTTGCTGGCCCTCTGTACAAATAATCAAGTATGTCAGAAAGGGCCAAGAAGATGGAAACATGACCTTTTTTAAATGAAGGGTTCTTTTTGGAGATAGGGTTAGAAAATAGATTTAAATAGATTGAGGATGGAGGTTTAAAAAAACTTTAACATGTAGAATGAATTACCTGAATTGCCTGTTAACGTTATGAGCAAGCCCTTCTCCCATAGCAACCACTGAAATCAGTGCAGAGAGAAATGAGCCGTCTCTGGTTCCTGATATGAATCTTTTCCCTAAATAGTCCAATGCAATTGCTAATACTTGTTTAGCTGCAGACCAAACATAAGTAATTGTCTGTGTGTCTTTCATTCATGCTTGCATATATGTGTTTATCTTAGAATTGCCTATAATGTATCTTCAGGAAAAGATTTCGAAAGCAAGTTAGCACTAACTAGGAACAAGACTATACTTACGGATAAAATATGTAACTCATCCTCTGCCCAAAGAAGCAAGCATCCCAACATGTTATACACAATGACTTATTTTAGGGCTCACTTTACACAGATATCACTGTGCTCCTGCAATGTAAACGTAGACATCTTTTGAATCAGATGGACATAAATTTAACATTATTTTGAGTAACCCAATGAAATTTCATTGTTTCCTAAAGATGACGAATATGCCATTTTTTACCACACAGGAATAGACATATACTTGTATATCTAGTGAATGAATATATTTCACAAATTCTTTTGAGACCCACAGGACAATGCTCTTAGAAAAATCTTGGAAAGTTACAATTATGAAAGAAATGCCTATATCCTTTCCATCTCATCTTTATCAGGAGTTAATCTAAGCAGAGCTGTATAAGATTTCAACTGGAATCAAGAATGCTGTATGGTTTCCTCTAATTATATCATTCCTTTGCCTAGATATTTGAGAAATTTTTGCTAACTCATAGCACACTCTGAATTCACTTTCCTGATCTCCACTTTAACTAAGCAGCATCAGTAGAGTCATTCTAGATGGAAGTGGTATTTTGCAGTTGCAAGAGGTTAGATAGAGAATCATTTTCATGTGTAAACACTGAGGAGCATCCCCGCACTGTCCTGCAATCTGCAGATTGGCATATGATAGAAGTATGTGTATGGAGCATAACTAGTTAGTAAATAATAATACTGTTGAATTTTTCAGAATGACTGTACTTGAAGAGTTGGCTTCAAATTAAGGAAAATGCTTATTTTTGCCAAATGACAATTTGATGGAAAAAAAAAAACTGAAAGGAGGTAGGTGGAGAGCAGACGAGAAAACAGATATTTACTACTCTATTTGATGCCACAATAAACCTTTTGTTGTAGTGTAATGATGAACTCAGCAAAATTTCCAATACTCAGTCAGTCGCTGATCCAGCCATTTTAAGTGGTTCTGAACTATTTTAAGAAAGATGATGGAGTGTTAATCTGGTTATGAGAAATTGTTCTTCTTGGGTTGACTTCATTAAAAATCGTTTTGGAAACAAACATCTCAGCTTCAATAACATCACACAGGTAAAAAAGAAATCTTCTAGCACGTTTGAAAAAGCTTCTCCTTGCAACCATACATGACTAGTATAAGGATAAAGAAATCACGCTCAGTATATCATATTCTGTCATCCCATGCCAACCTCACACGTTTGTTTTCATTCTTTTCTATTGCTTACTTCACCTCAGGAGCCTTTAAACTCTTCTAATTTTGAAAATCAAAACAAAATAACCCATGGAATTATTTTGTTTTCCAATGAGTATCAGGCAATCCAGGACTCTCCTGATGACTAAAGTAGAGAGAGCATGGAGAGGTGTGACGTTGGGTGGTTTCAGTAACCAGAGGAAGCTTGGAAGAGGGTGTAGAATTAACACCTGGCAAGGAGAGCTGGATGGCCCAGGACAATAGATATACAAGGATACTCAGATGTGAAGTAAACCCTTAGTGCCAAGAGTACAATCAGCGTTTTTAAAGTTAAAACCATGACTCCTGGCACTGTTTGAAAACCTGAACTTACTCCCTACCAGTTGTCATCTGGCTTTTTAAAATTACAGGACACGGTTGTCCCTGTATCTCATCTCTGTCCTTTTCACTTCTGTTTTCCCTCAGTTCTCATCCACATGCTGAACTAAAGCACAAATGCTTCCCTTTTCCTCCCCATTTTTTCTTTGAAATCTATTAACAGTGCAGATTTTAAGGTGTATATCATGTATTTCAGAGAGAGCAACAAAAGCAAAAGAAGCAACATCAATGGCTCCCCTGTGAGCTATCACCTCATAACTAGTGTAATAACTTCTTTTAAAAAAATGGTAAAGCTGATTTCTCCAAAGTGCATTTAGCTATGTCATCTGCATGGAAGACATAATTGAGTTACCTTGGTCTTACAGAAACTTCTGTTTATTGAATAAGACATTTACTTCCACCAATTTTCTGAATGAAATTATGATTTTCATTGTGTTTGTATGGAGGATTCTTATTTTCCTAGAGCTGAATACAATAATTTATATATCAATTAGTAGAACATATGATCCAAGGTTAACCTTTTGTTCTCCCCTTATGATAAACAAAAGTGAAAATATTAAACCCACACTAAATATAAAGATTTACAGAGAACACTATTTGTTGAACATTTCCCATATACCAGATATCGTGCCAAGTGCTTTAAATGGGCTGTGTCATTTGTTCCTGACAATGGCCATGGGGGCGATTCAATTCACAGGGGGGAAGACTGACACCCAGTGGGGTAAAGAATTTGTCAAAAGTCAACCACTAGAAAGTAGCAAAATTAAGATTTGAATAAAAGTCTGATTTCAAAAACTTTGCTTTAAACAACTACATTAAATTATTTTCAATAAAGAAATTGAGGAGATTTTAAATGTGAAAGAATCCTACTGTGTTATATAAAATAAAATATTAAGAAGGAAGAACGTTACCTGCCTGGCTTGAATCTCTACCTGCTACTTTAAAAAGGATGCTTTTCATTCATTTTGCTATTTCACTGAGTCTAAAACTATTCTCTAACTTTAACAATAATGATTTACTTGTAATCTTGTATTGAATTTATATTATCCTTGAATTGAGAAAAATTGTCAACTTTAGTCTACCATTCTGTTCCTGACTGTTCATCATCTCCATTCCAAATTGGTCTATTAATTAATTTACCTTAATCTCAGAAGATAGGCCCTACTTATGTCATTCCTGTGCTATTTTAGAAATATATTTTATTTTTAAATGTGATATATTTAAAATATATTTTAAGTATATTTAAATCGCAAGAAACACATTTTTGTTATTGATATTTAAATTTTCTACAATTCAGTTACACAAGGAATCCCTAATTTACAAATTATTTTTCTTCTGAAAAGTTCATTTATGGGTCAGTGAAACGTGGAACATATTTTCCTTACAAACAAAGTTGCAAATGAGAATTTGGTCCTCAGGCCAGTCATCAAAGCCTTAAAAGTCCATAATGAAAGCTGAACCACAGTCCTTGTGATACATATTACTGAGTTCCCAGTCTTCAGAGCAGGTCATTAGTGATTCAGAAATTTAAGGTAGAGTAGAAAGACAGATTCAATTAAATGCAAATATTTAATAGAAGTTATGCATTTATAATAAGAAATAATACATAAAGAACAACCTATAATAATATGTTACTTCCTCTTGTTATAAAACTGTGCTCAGTAAGCGTGATATAATTGTTGAGTCACTAAAATGTAGACCTCTGTTTTTGATGTAACACCCCTGAAGGAGATGGATTAGAGAGAAGCACTTGGAATAACAAGAACTGAGGGATGAATTTAGTGAGAAGACTGCCCCTCACCCCACCCTTCACCCTGTACCAGTGTGGTATGCATGCTCAATTCCACAGCTCCCTTATACTGTATGTACCAAAGGTCCACACAGTGGAGTGTGCCATTCCCAGGAAGAGTACAAAGCAACTTTGTGAAAGAAAACATTCTTATATTTTATATACATATGTATTTCGATGTAAGATAGAAAGGAGTTAAGCTCTCTTGACCTTTCATACCCAACTGAACCTGGAATCCTCATTTAGTCCAAATGATTTTCTGATATATATAGTATTTGGGGTATTGAGGGGACAGTGGATGATTACTGTGGTGTTCTTCTTCTTTTTTTAAGTAACTCTTTGTCAAAATATACTTAAAGTGCACAAATCATAAGTGTACTGCTATGATATGTGAATTTTTACAAAATGAATGCAGCCAGATCTATATAACAGAATATCACAGCAGCTCAAAAGCCTCCTCAGGTGCCTGCCCGCTTATCATCCACCTCCCCCAAAGGTAAAGGCTCTCCTGACTTCCATCAACATAGCTTCGTTTTGCCTGCTTTTGAACTTTATATAAATGGAATCACACAGTCCATGCTCATTTTTGTGTCAAAGTTTTTTTCTCAACATTATGTTTTGTGAGATTTCTTCCAAGTTGTTCTAAGTACTTTGTTCATTTTAGTGACTGCATATTATTCCATTGTGTAAATATGTCACAATTTATTCATTTATTATAATGCTTATGGAAATTTATGATGTTTTCAGTTTGGGGTTTTGGGAGTGATGCTGCTCTAAACACTTTCGTACATGTCTTTTGAGGAACATATGTACACACTTCTGGCGAGTATATATCTAGAAATGGGATAACTGTGTTATAGGATAAGTGCATATTGTTTTCCAAGGTGATTGTTCCAATTTACACTCCTGCCGGCAGGTCATGACTGTTCCAGTTGCTTCATATAACTCACCAATATTCATTATTATTTTCTTTAATTTTAACCATTCTGGATATGCAATAATATAACTGTGATTTTAATTTGCATTTCCTTGATTACCAGGGAGATGGATCATCTTTTCACATACTTATTAGTCATTGGGGAATCATCTTTTGTGAAGCACCTTTTAAGTCTTTTGCCCATTTTTAAATTGAATTATCTATTTTTGTTATTGATTTTTAATCTTTATGTATTTTTTATGCGAGTCCTTTGTCAGTCCTTTTCCAGAAAAATGTATTATGAATACCTTCTCCCACTCCGTGGCTTGTCTTTTCCATTTTCTTATTGGCATCTTTGATAAACAGAGGTTATCAATATTAGTCAAGTCCAATTTATCAATCTTTTCTTTTATGGTTAATACTTTTTTGTGTGTCTGCTTACAAAATTTTTGCGCACCCTCATGATGGTGAAGATAATCTCTCATGTTATCATCTAAAAGATTTATGGTTTCCTTTCACATTTATGTCTACTTGGAATTAATGTTCATGTATGGTTACACTTCGTTTTTTTCCATGGGGCTATCTAGTAAACCCAGTACCATTTATTGAAAAGACTATTCATGTCCTCATGGAGTGTTCTTTTTGTGTATTTGCTTTTGTCCTTGTTGGACACATTACAGTTTACATGTGCCCAATTAAAAGGATTTATGAATTCATTTTCTTAAAGAGTAAAATAGTATAGTATTTCATAATAAGATGTAGATTATCAGAACTTTTGGTATTTATAGATGTTCACTGGTTATTTCATGGCAAAGAAGCTAAGGTGAGTTCCAAATTTATTTTACAGAAAAGATGAGTTCCAAATAGCTTTTCTTTTTCTGTGATGACCACTGGCTGGCAGGGGTATACTTCATGAAGTTATTTTCAATTAAAAAAAAATCAGTCTTTCTTTTCAAAAGGAAGGTTACGTTAAACAAAAAATCGGGTAAGCAAATGCTTTTCAAGTGAAAGTACCAAAAATAGCAAATGGATATGTATACTAGGAAATACTTCATGTCATATGATTTTGCTGCTGAAAATAGGTTACAGATTTCAAATTCTTAAAAGTGAAAAACTTGGCAAGAGAATTTTATAACCTGTTTTAAAATATTATAAGCAAATAATTTTAGTTAATTTTGAACACATTTATTACAAATATAAAAATATAATATCTTCTGATTAGTTTCCATAATAATTGATTAACAAACCTTAGGACGTATAAAATTTGCTTCTTGAATTTCAGCAAGTCTTTGTATAATGGATGGCTAGGAATAAAACTCCAAGTATCATTATTTAGTAAGTTTAGCCAAGATTTATATATCTTTTGAGATCTCTTTATTAACTGTAGTGATTAGACCCAAGGATCAAAATAAACTAAACTCAACAAGATTTTCTAATCTCTGTATGACAAATTGTTAAACCAAGATTTAAAAAACAAAGTGGCATTCAATCACATTACTCTAAAGATGTCATCAGTATAACTTTTAATGAAGGTCTATTAGTTTTCTATTGATACACAGCAAATTACAAATTTAGTGGCTTAAAACAACACTCATGTGTTAGTACTCAGTTCTGCAGGTCAGAAGTCCAGCACAACCTGGCTGAGTTCGTGCTCAGGGTATCACAGAGTTGATAGCAAGATGTTGGCTGGACTAAGAGTTGCTCTCAGCTCTGGAGGCAGCCTGCATTCCTTGTCATGTGGCCTCATCCATTTAGAAGCCAGAAACAGTGCAATGAATCTTCTCATGGTTTGAGTCTCTGACTTTCTCTTTGATCCCTGCTTTTAAAGGGCTCATGTGATTAGGTCGGGCCCACCCAAAGAATCCCTCTCTAGGAGACGGAAGGCGTGAGGGGAAGGCACGGGCGGAAGGCTGGGACGCGCGGCGCGGGCGGTCCTCGGGCGCGCACCGTCCTCCTCTCTCTGGGTCTCAGAAGTCTGAGCCAGTGACCGGCGGCGGCTGCAGCGCGTGGGTCCCTGAGGCCTCGTGTGCCTCCAGCTTCCTCTGCTGACAGAGCTCAGCATCTTGCCACCTGGCAGAAGAGCAGATAATTAGAGGGCCCATCTCCATTTCCACAGAGCAGCCAATTATGGGTGGATTTTGATGGGGAGGAAAATCCTGCAAAAATGTCTCTGTACCCATCTCTTGAAGACCTGAAGGTAGACAAGGTGATTCAGTTTTTATGGAATTGAACTTTAAATTAACCATAGTAGACTTTGAACAGAGGTTTTTTTTTATTTTGAAAGCAGCAGTTGATACTGGCAAATGTTGGATTGGAAGATAAAGAGGGCTACAATCTACATCAGGCTGACCTCTTTAAGGAGAAGCAAATTATATGGGTATTTCCATTAGAAGACTTTTTGTGTCCTGAGCAGAAAGCTAGCTGCCTGGAGATGTAACAGCAAGCTCAAACTGCCTTTTCTGCAAACCCTGCCAATCCAGCAATTCTATCTGAAGCTTCTGCTCCCATCTCTCAAGATGGAAATCTCTATCCTAAACTGTATCCGGAGCTCTCTCAGTACATGGGCCTGAGTTTAAATGAAGAAGAAATACGTGCAAATATGGCTATGGTCCCTGGAGCACCAAGTCAGGGGCAGTTGGTAGCAAGAGCTTCCAGCATGAACTATATGGTGGCTCCTGTAACTGGTAATGATACTGGAATCCACAGAGCAGAAATTAAGCAAGGGATTCGGGAAGTCATTTTGTGTAAGGATCAAGATGGAAAAATTGGACTCAGGCTTAAATCCATAGATAATGGTATATTTGTTCAGCTAGTCCAGGCAAATTCTCCATCCTCGCTGGTTGGTCTGCGATTCGGGGACCAGGTGCTCCCGATCAACGGGGAGAACTGTGCTGGCTGGAGCTCCAACTGAGCACACAAGGTGCTCAAGCAGGCTTTTGGAGAGAAGATTACTATGACCATTCGTGACAGGCCCTTTGAACGGACAATTACCATGCATAAGGACAGTACTGGACATGTTGGCTTTGTCTTTAAAAATGGAAAAATCACATCCATAGTTCTGCAGCTAGAAACGGTCTTCTCACGGAACACAACATCTGTGAGGTCAACTGACAGAATGTCATTGGACTGAAGGGCTCTCAAATCGCAGACATACTGTCAACAGCTGGGAATGTAGTTACTATTACAATCATGCCTGTTTTTATATTTGAACATGTTATTAAACGGATGGCACCAAGCACTATGAAAAGCTTGATGGATCACACCATTCCTGAGGTTTAGAAGTCACGGCACAGTAGAAACTTCACTGAAGTTCTCCCGTTTACATCTCTGGCAACGTACCTTTCTATTATGCACATGAAGCTTTCTAGGAGCCAGCAGGCATATGCTGCATGAAGACCTTCCTGTCTTACAGCAGGGCTGGGGATCTTACTGTTTGATCTGATATCTTGTTCAGACTTCAAGATAGTTGTAGCCTTATCCTGATTTTACAGTTGAAAGACTTACTTTCATAGACTAGTGTCTTTACTGGAAACCAGATGCTTTTACAACCCGTGTCATTAGGATGACTGATACAGACTCAGCTTTGTTGGAACCAGTCACCTTCGATCCTGGGTATCAGGTAGTGCTGTTCATATCACTTTAGTTCTATGGTATATGTGCATTTTTACTGTTACCATAGTACATTTAGAATGATTACTTTTTTCTTTCAGTTCTGTTTGTATAAAACACCAATTAAGTAACACTGGTTTCATTCCATGTAAGCATTATTATACAGTGTATGTAGGCTGCAAGAGACTATATTGACTATCATTACGTTTTAACTACCTTTACTTAATATGCTTGGACTGTCACCTTAACAAACAACATTAAGCATCTAGAATAAAAGCCAAACTATTGCTGCCTTTCTAAAACCCCAAATGCAGTTCTCTGTTAAACTGAAACGGACACTAGCCCAGAGCAGTGTAACGGTACATATTGAGCAATAGCACAGCTGCTTAGTTGCATTTGAGATTTTCTAGTCCTTGTGTAATGGAAACTTTTCCTCTAAAAGTTACTGGTGTCACTTTCTGAGAAATGAATCACTATATATGTAATGTAAAAATTCTTGTACTAAATAGGATAAACTTTGACTTCTTTTTCATGTGTAGATTAAGTGGGATAATACCTGGTTTTGGCACTTACATGTAACCTAGCTGCTCTGGGATGTCTTAGAATGCTATCCTGCTCATTTGTTCCATTTCCTGACCCCTCCCTGCAAACAGAATGACAGTGACACTTCATCCTGATTTGTTTTTCCTTCTCTTTGGTTTATGCCTATTCTATTTTAATTGAAAATGTATAAATAAAGTTAGATTTTAGTCTGAAAAAAAAAAGAATCTATTTTAAGGTAAACTGATTCTAGATCTTAATTACATTTGCAAAATACCTTCACAGCAAAGCTAGATTAGCCCTTGGTTGAATGCAATAAATGGGAGTCCCGGGTACACTAGGGGCTAGGATACGTTGTAGGGCCAACCTTAGAATTCTGCCTACCACAGGGCCAAAAAGTTATGTGCATATCTTGATTATTACAGAATAATGATGGGGTTTTTTTGCAGCTGGAAAAGAGGAACTGTTTTTAATTTATTTTTTATTGAAGTATAGTTGATGTACAATGTTGTGTTACTTTCTGGTATACAGCAAAGTGATTCAATTATATATATAATAGAGTATATGTATTCTATTACCTGTTCTTTTCCATTATGGTTTATCATAGGATATTGAATATAGTTCCCTTTGCTGTATAGTAGGACCTTGTTGTTTATCCATTTTATAATTATTTGCATCTGCTAATCCCAAACTCCCAATCCATCCCTCCCCCACCTCTCCTCTTCCTTAGCAACCATAAGTCTGTTCTTTATGTCTGTGAGTCTATTTCGTTAATAAGTTCATTTGTGTCATATTTTAGATTCCACATATAAGTGATATCATATGGTATTTGTCGTTCTCTTTCTGACTTCACTTAGTATGGTAAACTCTCGTTCTATCCATGTTGCTGCAAATGGCATTATTTCATTCTTTCTAATGGATGAATAGTATTCCATTGTGTGTATATGTGTGTGTATATATATATATATATATATATATATATATATATATACACACACACCACATCTTCTTTATCCCAGAATAGTGATTTTGATGTATGTAAGATAAGAAATAAATCTTATGAGCTAAATACAAAATCATTTATAAATTATCAATGTTCCATTTATTATTCAAACATTGTCGGCTCATCAGTAGAACATCAAAAGGTGGGCAAAAAAAAGATTTAGTTGTCTTTGATTTTCTTGTGCCAACTTTCAATAATATAAAAACAAGGATTTTATTTACATTAAAAAAATTTAATTGTGAAGATTTAATTGTCTACAGGGAACAATTTGATTTAACAATTTGTTATTCTAATTTATAACTTTTACATGTTTAAATATAGAGTATATGGACTGGCCTTATATATATGGTATATAAGGATGGGTTTGTTCTTTTCCCACTAAATAGGGATCTCTCTTTTTTTTTAAAGCTAAGTGATTAAGGTGCTTACTAATATTAGCACATGTTGGGCTGTTTTGCAAGACAATCTGCTTCCCTCTATTCCTTGATTCCCTGAGCTAACTCACAGGGTCTCTGGGCCTGCTAAATCACAGATATGGTATATGCTAAGCAATCCTACAGCAACTCCCGGTCACTGTCTCCTAAGTTATACCCCAGAACCTCCCTATTCTGAGCAACAGAATAAATAAAATGCTCTTGCTACAAATTAGTTTTCCAACTAATTTCCCACCCATTGTTTAGATGATATGGGCAAGGTCTTTGTACAAGAACAATCTAGTTGAAGTAATTTTTACTAGCTTATTGTACTGGGCATTTTACCCTTCTCAGAAGATTTTCTGTGATAAAAAAGAAAAGTTTCTTTGGGACCAGGTAAAGTTCTACTTGGTAGCATCATCATGAAGTGATGTCAATATGTTAGGCAGTCTGAGAGGTCATATGAGGCAGGGTCTCTGCCACAGATTCACCAGAGCTGGCTTCCCTAAGATATCCTTTTATTTCCTCCCAGATAATCTATCAGCAGGAGCAGTAATTGTGATTTGTATGGATGGGTTCCTTTTAAGTTCTTGACCATATTTAAGTAACTCATCCAGACACACCATATTAACCATATGTCAAATCGTAACTGCATAGTATTCATAATATTCATAGTATTCAAGTATGCAACATGGCATTATTCAATTACAGTCCTATGTTCTTTCTTTGAGACATTAGAGTTGTATATTCGGGTCACTCAGACTTCTGAAACCAGTTAATGTAACATACTCTGACTAAAAAAAGCACATATGGTGGCAAAAGACTGGATAAAGGGCACATAATCACCAGGAAGTTCAAAGCTTCCAAGACCTGCTGATAATTCAAGCTAATGACTATCAGATGGCATTGTTTTCAAATCTTGACAGAAATCCTGACTGTTGAGTGCTCAAGGCACAACTAATCCACAGCTAAACCTCTGGTGTATTTCTTTTTTTCAACATCTCCCTAGAAACCTGCTAAGTCTTGGTGGTTTTTTGCTCACTCTGAGACTCCACAAAATCTCAACATCTCTGTGGCTATAATAGGCTGGTACTCAGACTAGAACCTGTCTGTCCACCATCCATTACATTACTGTGATGCCTCAGACCAGTTAGTAGATTTCTCATCTTCAAATACATAGAGCATTTCTTAATCGGTTATACCTATTTAACTAAATCCCATCTCTGCCTGAATGAAGGCAATTCCTAATCTTGATTACCTTTTCAAAATACAGTTGCCTGGAGGAAGAGAAAGGAAATTATACCAACAGAGATCTTATGTTTGTCCTAATGGCCTTATGGTGAGAACCTGAGAGGTATTTAAATTTAATACCCGTTGGGAATTCACAGAAGAGACCTGAATTTAGTGCAAGGATCTTTAATTCATGGAACTATTTGATGGTCCATAAACAAGTATATGTCTCTCTGCTCTCCTGTTACCTGGAAGGGGAGGGGACTGCAGTTTTCTTTCATTTTATTTCCCAAATTGTATATTATCATTCCCCAAGGCTGAATCCAAGAAATAATATCCCAGTGTATGCGGAAAATCAGCAACTGGATTTCCTTTTTCAAGGGTATACTCAACCTAGCTAACCGTGAGGACTGAACAAATTCTGAAAGCATTTAAACCTTACTGTATCTTAAGTCCAGGAAAGAAAAGGTGGAAAAAAAGATGTGTTTGTATCACTAAACTGTCTTCCATTTTAGCTAGCCAGCGTATTGGGGTATGCCATTCTCAAATGTTGGCATAATGGCTTACATTTTAATGTGTACCTGGGTAATGTAGAAGGAAAAAAGGAAAATCATCCTATACACCAGCACTATTCAATAGAACTTCCTGAGATGATGGACATGTTCTGCATCTGTATTCAATATGGTAGCCACTAGGCCAAACATGACTGTTGGGCACCTGAAACATGGTTAGTGTAACTGAGGGACACAATTTTTATTTTATTTAACTGCAGTTAACTTAAACTTGTATTCAAATGTCCACATATGGTTAGTGGCTACCAATATTAGACAGCACAGCTATTGACACAAAACAGCAACACTCCATTCTGAAGTTTGGTTCAGAAAGATACATATTCAGAGATACCAAAAATTGGGGGCTGATTAATTACAAATTCTTACTCTATCTTCTAATTTCCAGTAGAGAACTAATCCTTGTGTTGCAATTTCAATATGGCTCTTCAATTCATCCTAGTTAATGATTAATAGCACCTTCTCTAATAGAGTGTGAAAGCTCCCAAAGAAAAATATGATCTTAAAATATACCTGTAATGTACTGTAATCCACCTCAGACATTTAAGTATTTCTTACAACAACTTGCTTGAGAAGAACATGATGTATGCCTTTAACAGATAAGGATAATTTAGAGCAGCAAAATATCTAAATGTGCATATTACAAAAATAGGAAAATGATTTACAGCGCAGACTGCGTACTCTTTCTTTCTTTCTGGAGTCCATGTTTGTGTGTGTGTGTGTGTATGTGTGTGGTTATTAACTGTGTGGATCCAGGGCAGCACACACTCACTTTCCAGAGCACCCCGAGATTTTTATCTTTTACTTAGCTTTGGCAAACGTACGTGACGATACTGGTGCCTAAAGTGACCACTAAACTAATAAGCGCTTTACAGCAACCTCAGACTTCTGAAATGATCTTGAACAAATCAGGAAAGCACTGTAAGTGAAATTAATGAAATAAACAGTAGTTATAAAGTCTATTTATTATCATTCAAATTGTAACTTGTGACCTCTCCTATTTAAGGGTCATCTTTCTGTGGTATAGTAAGAAGTAAAAAAAGCGTATTTCACACATGCCGTTCAAACCAAGTGGCAGTTGCTTCTCCACACTGCCTTCTTCTCCCTGCCACTCTCAGGGCTGTCTGGGTGCTTCACTGTGATTAACCTCTCAAAACACCAGTGCCACTATCCTCCCATTATTACTGTGACTGTCGTATAGGGAAAGTCCCACTTCTCTTTACTGCCCTCTGCCATGATTTCTCATAACTGAACCAAGAACAAAGGTTACAGACTCAGTGAAAGTTTCATGCTCATCAGAGGGAATTTGAATCTGAAATACTGATATGGGAGATGGACAGGAAACCCAAGACTGGATGCTGATGTGCAAGGAAACGTGTTATAACCTCTAAAAGATCCTGCATGGGCTGACTGACTTGCTAGACTTGCTTTCATCTGGAATACAATCCTTATCTTTTCAAAGAGAGTGGCTCCTTAAAAAAGTCACCCCTAAATTTAGGGTTGGTCTCAGGCTCTAAAGTCTGCTTTCTTTCTTCAATAGGGCAATTCTCAGGTCTCAATAACCTACAAGGTCACATTTATTTCCCCATGTCCAAGATACTCGGAATAGTACAGGATGGCTTTTTGTACGTCAGATCAGGGTCCCTTTGTGATTCTACTTCCAGCATGACTGACCTTCCTTGTTTTACTGGGACAGATCCTGGTCTTTTACTGGGTTTTTGTCCCCATACTATTTTCTCAAGTGAAAATGAAAAGAACAAATTTCTGTATTTGACAGCATTTTTCTGATAGTTTTATGGTTTGGTTTTCTGAAATCTCCTGATAATCCTCAAATCCATCCTAACTTACAACTGGAGAATAGAAATGAGCCATGGAATAACAAAGAAACAAAAAAAAGTCTGACAGCAATAACAAGTGCCAGGTCAAAGAGGAAAAGACATAGGAGCAATGAGGACAACATAGATGGCTGCCAGAATTTTTGGCAAAAAGCAAGATACGGCTTACACATAGTACCAAGTCAAGGATGGGGGAGGGGAAGGAATGTTTCCATACTGTAGTACAGAACTGTAATTATAAAATAATTACCCTGAGTCATCAAGTAAATTCTTAACTACATTTAATCTACTGTCTTTATTAAGGCAGGGAAGGATATAATAAATTTAATGAAGCTGTCTATATATATTTTATATTCTTACCTCTCATCTTCTGAATAATTTGGTTGTTTCTGAATTAATTTATGTGATTACATCACAGTATTAGCTGGGTAACTTCTGAACTAGTTAAGGTGTTGTCTTTCTCTTACTCTGACTCATGATGACATTCAAATGATCCTTTTAAGAAGTAAGATTCACTTATTCTTCTTGAAATATATTTGTCTACCAAATTACTATTTAGTAATATTAAATGCATAATTCAGTTACTAAATTGCTATTAGTAGTTTGTAAATTTAGAACGTGTAAATATTTGCTAGTTTAATATCTTTCTATGAAGTTGGTTTTAGTTTAATTCTGTAGTTTTGTCCTCCAGTTCTGGACTTCAATAGTATAACAAACATCATGTCATTTGTCACGCTCTCGGCATGCTCTGGACTGCACATGTAATTGAAATGGAAAGCAGCTATTGGCTGTAAAGTCTTCTGGTGTGTTAAAAAGCAGACTACTAGCTATATCTTAAACCTGTCACTAATTATATGACATGGAAATTATTTAGTTTCCCTGTGTCTCAGTTTGCTTAACTGGAAAGACAGGAAAATTTTCTCTCTATCTCGATGTTGGTATAAAAATGTATGTGAAAGTGCTGTATTTGAAATTGACAGAAAATAAATGGTCGTTTTTATTAGCTTCATAGTGGCAGGAATATAGTTTTACCTAGTGAGAAAAAAGTTTTCCCCATCATTTTCCTACCCCAGTTCTTTTCTTATTATAGGAATGGGCTAAAATATGGCTTTGGAAACCTGATTGATGACTTTGAACTTATACTTTTAGAGAACTGCGGTAACTGCTAATGGCATCGTCAGGATCATCTAATCCATATGAACTAATGGAAAAGAATTCCGTATCTACAGTAAAGGGAGAATTTTGCCTGAGTCTATCTTTTTTGGTATATGTTTGAAGTGGGGCAAGGTAACAATATTGAAGGGCAGAGAATTACTATTTGATGATAATTCTGCCATTTATGTAATAACAAATGCAACAATTTTTTTGAGAGCCAGATATTGCTAAATGCTGTGAGGGACGCTATTGTGAATACAGAAAGACATATTGATGTAAAACTATCAATAGGAAAATACTAAATGGTAAAATGGAATAAGTTATTTTTCTACTCAAGGGTATTGAGGAAGACTTTGAATTTGAGGAAATATGAGACCTGAGTCTTAAAGACTGAATTGTATTTTAAAACAACAGTGAAGAGTCAGTTTCTAGTTATATATTATAGAATTATACAGAACTACATAGAATATATATTACATATCCTATTTGATATATATATATATGTAAAATAATGGAAAGAAATAGCATGTTTATGGAATCATGAGAGATTCAGTGGGTTTGGAAATTCAGCAGGCTTATGAAGAAAAGTTGTGGGAGATAGATTGGAAAGGTATACTGAGGGAGAAGATAAGATTGTGGAAGTATTCCGAATGCCTTATTTATTTTGGATTTTATTTTATGTGTAATGGAGAAATATTGGCACTTTTAAATTGTGGAAGCAAGATTTGTGTGTGACAAGCAGTTTGTATTTTAACAATTCAGTTGGTGCCTGAGTGGATGAGGATAGGGAAAGACACAACCATCTGTGAGGAAACAGAGACTAAGATGATTGCTCTCGGTAAATAGGGAAAAGAGAAGATATGATTAAGGGTGTTACAGGGAAATGATCAGTAGAACTTGTTGGCATATTGGACATAATGTAAAAGAGAAAAGAGAATCAAAGATGTCTCTGGGACATAATAGATCACATAGTTGAGGTAAACGGTGATGTCATTTATTGGGATGAAAAAATCCGGAAAGAAGAATATGCTGTCAGTATTTCTTGGGTTGTGTTCAAGTGTATCTATCTAGTATGAAGTCTGACTTTTTTTTGGTGGAACTGTTCTGGGTGCTGAAAAAAATAGCCATGATGCGGCTCGGTGATTGGGTTTCTGAAGAACAGTAAAGATATGGGTTTCAGAGTAAAGAAGTTCAGGGTGTCAGAAGGCTCATAAATATTGAATTCATCAATTTATTTATAAGGAATAGCAGGAGATAGGCTGGAGAGGGAGTAATACTTTTTCCTAGGCAACAGTTTTTGAAATTTTCCCCTCTGAGTCACATCCTCTAATTTCGTATTTCTCAAAGCATGGCTACCTGAGTAGCAGCAACAGCAACTTGGAACTTGTTCAAGGTACATCTTAGATCCCACCCATTACCTACTAAATCAGGAATTCGGGGCCTTTGAGGGCCAGAATCTGTGTTTTGAGAATATCACCAGGTGATTCTGATTCACTCTAAAGAGTCTGAATCTTGATTGCACATTGGAATCATCAGGGGATCATTAAAATATACTGATACCTGGACCATGTCCAGTGATTCTGCTATAGACAAGTGTGTGCCCTGGGCAACAGGACTAGGAATTTTGAAAGTTCCCCAGGTGATTCTAATGTGCAACTAAGGCTGAGAACTGTTGTTCCAAAGAGTAATTACAAAGAGATCCTAAGAGGAGTTTTCTTCAACCTTTAAAGTGCAAACCAGCCATCTAGGGTTACTCTTAAAAGTGCGAATTCTGATACAGTAGGTCTGAGGTGGAGCCTGAGAGTCTTCATTTCTAGTCTGTTCCTCTGTGAGCCATGTGTGACCACAGACTACGCTTCAAAGAGCAAAGCTCTAGAGCAGATTTGCCAAGCATGTATGACACATCTTCTAGAGTGTGAAGAAACAAGGGATTAGTTGGGGACGATTAGTTTGGCATAAGAACTGGTTGCTCAGCAAAAGAGATCAGAAGTGGGAGTAGAAGCCAATAAAATTTACAAACATATTCAATTTTCATAATGTTTTTAGATCGAATTGTCCAAAAATACAAGCACTTTTTAAAAAGTCTAGTCTTTTAAATCTAGTATGGGATCAAGCTAGTCTGAAGGGGTCAAAATTAAAATTTTGCAAGTAGGCTCCAAGAGAATCGTTGGATTATCATATTTCTTCCATGTTTTCCTGGAGAGAACGTGGGTTTAATTTCCTAGTATAACATTGATAGTCCTACCAAATGTTATTCTGGAAGGATTAAGCCACATAGACTCGTATTAATCTACTCACAGGTCAATAGGAAAGTATTTGTGTATTTTCACTTAATAGTAAAAGTCAACCTATAATTTTGGAACTTTAGAACTATGGGGAAAAAGATCCCAAAAGAGGATTATATAGCCTTTTGGGCCATTTTTTAAGAAATGTGCCTTTGTAGTTTTTTTTTATATGCACACTTAAGTACATATAGTATTACAATTGGTAATTAATCAGTAAGCTGAACTTGGCATGAATTTTTTTTTTTTTGCTTGCTTTTGTTTTTTTGTTTGTTTTTTGTCTCTTTTTAAAATTTTTATTTATTTTTTATACAGCAGTTTCTTATTAGTTATCTATTTTATACATATTAGTGTATATATGTCAATCCCAACCTCCGAATTCATCCCACCATTAGCACTGCTGCCTGCCTCCACTTTCCCCCCTTGGTGTCCATACTTTCATACTCTACATCTGTGTCTCTATTTCTGCCTTGCAAACTGGTTCATTTGTACCATTTTTCTAGATTCCATATACATGCATTAATATATGATACTTGTTTTTCTCTTTCTGACTTACTTCACTCTGTGTGACAGTCCATTCACATCTCTACAAATGACCCAATTTCATTCCTTTTTATGGCTGAGTAATATTCCATTGTATATATGTACCACATCTTCTTTATCCATTCTTCTGTCAATGGGCATTTAGGTTGCTTCCATGACCTGGCTATTGTAAATTGTACTGCAATGAACATTGGGGTGCATGTGCCTTTTTGAATTATGGTTTTCTCTGGGTATCTGCCCAGTACTGGGATTGCTGGGTCATATTGTAGTTCTATTTTTAGTTTTTTTAGGAACTTCCATACTGTTCTCCATAATGGCTGTATCAATTTACATTTCCACAAACAGTGCAAGAGGGTTCCCTTTTCTCCACACCCTCTTCAGCATTTGTTGTTTGTAGATTTTCTGATGATGCCCATTCTAACTGGTGTGAGGTGATACCTCATTGTATTTTTGATTTCCATTTCTCTAATAATTAGTGATGTTGAGCAGCTTTACATGTGCCTCTTGGCCATCTGTATGTCTTCTTAGGAGAAAGGTCCATTTAGGTCTTCTGCCCATGTTTTGACTGGGTCGTTAGTTTTTTTTAATATTGAACTGCATGATCTGTTTATATATTTTGGAGATTAATCCTTTGTCAGTTGATTCATTTGCAAATATTTTCTCCCAAACTGAAAGTTGTCTTTTTGTCTTGCTTATAGTTTCCATTGCTGTGCAAAAGCTTTGAAATTTTATTAGGTCCCATTTGTTTATTTTTGTTTTTATTTCCATTTCTCTAGGAGATGGGTCAAAAAGGATCTTGCTGTGATTTATGTCGTAGAGTGTTCTACCTATGTTTTCCTCTAAGAATTTGATAGTGTCTGACCTTAGATTTAGGACCTTAATCCATTTTGAGTTTATTTTTGTGTATGGTGTTAGGGAGTGTTCTAATTTCATACTTTTACATGTAGCTGCCCAGTTTTCCCAGCACCACTTATTGAAGAGGCTGTCTTTTCTCCACTATATATTCTTGCCTCCTTTATCAAAGATAAGGTGTCCATATGTGCGTGGGTTTATCTCTGGGCTTTTTATCCTGTTCCATTGATCTATCTTTCTGGTTTTTGTGCCGGTACTCTACTGTCTTCATTACTGTAGCTTTGTAGTATAGTCTGAAGTCAAGGAGCCTGATTCCTCCAGCTCCATTTTTCGTTCTCAAGATTGCTTTGGCTATTCAGGGTCTTTGTGTTCCATAGAAATTGTGAAATTTTTTGTTCTAGTTCAGTGAACAATGCCAGTGGTAGTTTGATAGGGATTGCATTGAATCTGTAGACTGCTTTGGGTAGTAGAGTCATTTTCACAATGTTGATTCTTCCCATCCAAGAACATGGTATATCTCTCCATCTCTTTGTATCATCTTTAATTTCTTTCATCAGTGTCTTATAGTTTTCTGAATACAGGTCTTTTGTCTCCTTAGGTAGGTTTATTCCTAGGTATTTTATTCTTTTTGTTGCAATGGTAAATGGGAGTGTTTCCTTAATTTCTCTTTCAGATTTTTCATCATTAGTGTGTAGGAATGCCAGAGATTTCTGTGCATTAATTTTGTATCCTTCTACTTTACCAAATTCATTGATTAGCTCTAGCAGTTTTCTGGTAGCATCTTTAGGATTCTCTATGTATAGTGTCATGTCATCTGCAAACAATAACAGCTTTATTTATTCTTTTCCAATTTGGTTCCTTTTATTTCTTTTTCTTCTCTGAATTCTGTGGCTAAAACTGCCAAAATTATATTGAATAATAATAGTGGTGAGAGTGGGCAACCTTTTCTTCTTCCTGATCTTAGAGGAAATGGTTTCAGTTTTTCACCATTGAGAATGATGTTGGCTGTGGGTTTGTCATATATGGCCTTTATTATGTTGAGGTATGTTCCCTCTTTGCCTACTTTCTGCAGAGTTTTTATCATAAATGGGTGTTGAATTTTGTCAAAAGCTTTTTCTACACCTATTGAGATGATCGTTTGGTTTTTCTCCTTCAATTTGTTAATATGGTTTATCACATTTATTGATTTGTGTTATTGAAGAATCCTTGAATTCCTGGGATAAACCCCACTTGATCATGATGTATGATCCTTTTAATGTGCTGTTGGATTTTGTTTGCTAGTATGTTGTTGAGGATGTTTGCATCTATGTTCATCAGTGATATTGGCCTGTAGTTGTCTTTCGTTGTGACATCTTTGTCTGGTTTTGGTATCAGGGTGATGGTGGCCTCATAGAATGAGTTTGCGAGTCTTCCTCCCTCTGCTATATTTTGGAAGAGTTTGAGATGGATAGGTGTTAGCTCTTCTCTAAATGTTTGATAGAATTCGCCTGTGAAGCGATGTGGTCCTGGGCTTTTGTTTGTTGGAAGATTTTTAATCACAGTCTCAATTTCAGTGCTTGTGATTGGTCTGTGTATATTTTCTATTTCTTCCTGGTTCAGTCTCAGAAGGTTGTGTATTTCTTCCAGGTTGTCCATTTTATTGGCATAGAGTTGCTTATAGTAATCTCTCATGATCCTTTCTATTTTTGCAGTGTCAGTTGTTACTTCTCCTTTTTCATTTCTAATTCTATTGATTTGAGTCTTCTCCCTTTTTTTCTTGATGAGTCTGGCTAATGATTTTTCAATTTTGTTTGTCTTCTCAAAGAACCAGCTTTTAGTTTTATTGATCTTTGCTATCATTTTCTTTGTTTCTATTTCATTTAATTCTGCTCTGATATTTATGATTTCTTTCCTTGTACTAACTTTGGGTTTTGTTTGTTCTTTTTCTCTAGTTCCTTTAGTTGTAAGGTTAGATTGTTTATTTGAGATTTTTCTTTTTTTTGAGGTAGGATTGTATTGCTATAAACTTCCTTCTTAGAAGTACTTCTGCTGCATGCCATAGGTTTGGGGTCATTGTGTTTTCATTGTCATTTGTTTCTAGGTGTTTTTTTGATTTCCTATTTGATTTCTTCAGTGATCTCTTGGTTATTTAGTAGTGTATTATTTCGACTCCATTTGTTTGTATTTTTTAGAGATTTTTTCCTGTAATTGATATCTAATCTCAAAGCATTGTAGTTGGAAAAGATACTTGATACGATTTCAATTTTCTTAAATTTACCAAGGCTTGATTTGTGACACAAGATATGATCTATCCTGGAAAGTGTTCCATGAGCACTTGAGAAGAAAGTGTAATCTACTGTTTTTGAATGGAATGTCCTATGAATATGAATTAAGTCCATATTTTTTAATGTATCATTTAAAGCTTGTGTTTCCTTATTTATTTTCATTTTGGATGATCTGTCCATTCATGAAAATGGGGTGTTAAAGTCCCCTACCATGATTGTGTTACTGTCTATTTCCCCTTTTATGGCTGTTAGCATTTGTCTTATGTATTGAGATGCTCCTATGTTGGGTGCATAAACTTTTACAATTGTTATATCTTCTTCTTGGATTAATCCCTTGATCATTATGTAGTGTCCTTCTTTGTCTCTTGCAATAGTCTTTATTTTAAAGTCTATTTTGAATGATATGAGAACTGTACTCCAGCTTTCTTTTGATTTCCTTTTGCATGGAATATCTTTTTCCATTCCCTCGTTTTCAGTCTGTATGTGTCCCTAGGTCTGAAGTAGGTCTCTTTTAGACAGCATATATAAGGGTCTTGTTTTTGTATCCATTCAGCCGCCTGTGTCTTTTGGTTGGAGCATTTAATCCATTTATAATTAAGGTAGTTATTGATATGTATGTTCCTATTACCTTTTTCTTAATTGTTTTGGGTTTGTTATTGCAGGTCTTTTCCTTCTCTTGTGTTTCCTGCCTAGAGGAGTTCCTTTAGCATTTGTTTTCAAGCTGGTTTCGTGGTGCTGAATTTCCTTTGCTTTTGCTCTCTGTAAAGTTTTTAATTTCTCGTCGATCTGAATAAGATCCCTGCTCTGTAGAGTAGTCTTGATTGTAGCTTTTTCCCTTTCATCACTTTAAATATGTCCTGCCACTCCCTTCTGGTTTGCAGAGTTTCTGCTGAAAGATCAGCTGTTAACCTTATGGGGATTCCCTTGTATGTTATTTGTTGTTTTCCCCTTTCTGCTTTTAATATTTTTCTTTGTATTTAATTTTTGATAGTTTAATTAATATGTGTTTTGGCATGTTTCTCCTTGGATTTATCCTGTATGGGACCCTCTGTTCTTCCTGGACTTGATTGACTTTCCTGTATTAAGGAAGTTTTCAACTATAGTTTTCAACTATAGTTTTCAACTATAATCACTTCAAATATTTTCTGACTCCCTTTCTATTTCTCCTTTTCTTCAGGGACCCCTATTATTCGAACATTGGTTTAGTTAATATTGTCCCAGAGGTTCTGAGGCTCTTCTCAATTCTTTTCATTCTTTTCTTCTGTCTTCTGCTCTGCGGTAGTTATTTCCACTATTTTATCTTCCAGGTCCCTTATCCGTTCTTCTGCCTCAGTTATTCAGCTATTGATTCCTTCTAGAGAATTTTTAATTTCATTTATTGTGTTGTTCATCATTGTTTGTTTGCTCTTCAGTTCTTCTAGGTCCTTGTTAATCATTTCTTCTATTTTCTCCACTCTATTTCCAAGATTTTAGATCACCTTTGCTATCATTACTCTGAATTCTTTTTCCGGTCGACTGCCTATTTCCTCTTCATTTGTTTGGTCTGGTGGGTTTTTTATCTTTCTCTTTCATCTGCTGTGTGTTTCTGTGTCTTCTCATTTTGCTTAACTCACTGTGTTTGGTTTCTCCTTTTCACAGGTGCATGTTTGTAGTTCCTGTTGTTTTTGGTGTCTGCCCTCCGTGGGTAAGGTTTGTTCAGTGGTTTGTGTAGGCTTCTGGTGGAGGGGACTGGTGCCTGTGTTCTGATGGATGAGGCCGGATCTTGTCTTTCTGGTGGGAGGACCACATTTGGTGGTATGTTTTGGGTGTCTGTGACCTTATTATGATTTTAGGCCACCTCTCTGCTAATGGGTGGGGTTGTGTTCCTGTGTTATTGAAGAATCCTTGCAACCCTGGGGTAAAACACACTTGATCATGGTGTACAACCCTTTTGATGTGTTGTTGGAGTCTGTTTGCTAGTATTTGGTTGAGGATTTTTGCATCTATATTCATCAGTGATACTGGTCTGTAATTTTCTTCTTTTGTATTATCTTTGTCTGGTTTTGGTAGCAGGGTGATGGTGGCCTCGTAGAATGAGTTTGGGAGTGTTCCTCTGCAATTTTTTGGAAGAATTTGGGAAGGATGATTGTTAGCTCTTCTCTAAATGTTTGATAGAATTCATCTGTGAAGCCATCTGGTCCTGGACTTTTGTTTGTTGGAAGATATTTAGTCACAGTTTCAATTTCATTACTTGTGATTCATCTGTTCATATTTTCTATTTCTTCATGGCTCAGGCTTGGAAGATTATACCTTTCTAAGAATTTGTCCATTTCATCCAGGTTGTCCATTTTATTGGCATAGAGTTGCTTGTAGTAATCTCTTATGATGCTTTGTATTTCTGTGGTGTCCATTGTAACTTCTCCTTTTTGATTTCTAATATTATTGAGTGGTATCCTCTCCCCCTTTTTCTTGAGTCTGGCTAATGGTTTATCAATTTTGTTTATCTTCTCAAAGAACCAGCTTTTAGTTTTCTTGATCTTTGCTATTGTTTTTTTTGTATCTATTTCATTTATTTCTGCTCTGATCTTTATGATTTCTTTCCTTGTACTAACTTTGGGTTTTGTTTGTTCTTTTTCTCTAGTTCCTTTAGGTGTAAGGTTAGACTGTTTATTTGAAATTTTTCTTTTTTCTTGAGGTAGGATTGTATTGCTATAAGCTTCCCTCTTAGAACTGCTTTTGCTGCATCTCATAGATTTTGATCGTCATGTTTTCATTGTCATTTGTTTCTAGGTATTTTTTTATTTCCTCTTTGATTTCCTCAGTGATCTCTTGGTTATTTAGCATTGTATTGTTTAGCCTCCATGTGTCTGTGTTTTTTTCCCCTGTAATTTATTTCTAATCTCATAGAGTTGTGCTCAGAAAAGATGCTTGATGTCATTTCAGTTTTCTTAAATTTACCAAGGCTTGATTTGTGACACAAGATGTGATCTATCCTGGAGAATATTCTGTGTGCATTTGAGAAGAAAGGGTAATCTGCTGTTTTTGGATGGAATGTCCTATAAATATCAATTAAATCTATGTGGTTTATTGTGTCATTTAAAGCTTGTGTTTCCTTACTAATTTTCTGTGTGGATGATCAGTCCATTGGTGTAAGTGGGGTGTTAAAGTTCCCCCTATTATTGTGTTATCATCGATTTCCTCTTTTATAGCTGTTAACATTTGTATTATGTATTGAGGTGGTCCTATGTTGGGTGTGTATATATTTATAATTGTTATATCTTCTTCTTGGATTGATCCCTTGATCATTATGTAGTGTCCTTCCTTGTCTCTTCTAACATTCTTTATTTTAAAGCCTATTTTATCTGATATGAGTATTGCTGCTCCAGCTTTCTTTTGATTTCCTTTTGCATGGAATATCTTTTTCGATCCCCTCACTTTCAGTCTGTATGTGTCCCTAGGTCTGAAGTGGGTCTCTTGTAGACAGCATATATATGGGTCTTGTTTTTGTATCCATTCAGCGGGTCTATGTCTTTTTTTTTTTTTTTTTTTTTTTGTGGTACGTGGGCCTCTCACCGTTGTGGCCTCTTCCGTTGCGGAGCACAGGCTCAGTGGCCATGGCTCACGGGCCCAGCCCCTCCGCGGCACGTGGGATCCTCCCGGACCAGGGCATGAACCCACGTCCCCTGCATCGGCAGGCAGACTCCCAACCACTGCACCACCAGGGAAGCCCGGGTCTATGTCTTTTGATTGGAGCATTTAATCCATTTACATTTAAGGTAATTATTGGTATGTATGTTCCTATTACCATTTTGTTAATTGTTTTGGTATTGTTTTTGTAGGTCATTTTCTTCTCTTGTGTTTCCCACTTAGAGAAGTTCCTTTAGCATTTGTTGTAGAGCTGGTTTGGTGGTGCTGAATTCTCTTAGCTTTTGCTGTTTTGTAAGCTTTTGAATTCTCTGTTGAATCTGAAAGGAATCCTTGCTGGCTAGAGTAATGTTGGTTGTAGATTCTTCCCTTTCATCACTTTAAATATATCATGACACTCCCTTCTGGCTTGTAGAGTTTCTGCAGAGAAATCAGCTGTTAACCTTATGGGAGTTCCCTCATATGTTATTTGCCATTTTTCCCTTGTTGCTTTTAATAATTTTTCTTTGTCTTTAATCTTTGTCAATTTGATTACTATGTGTCTCAGCATGTTTCTCCTTGGGTTTATCCTGCCTAGGACTCTGCATTTCCTGGACTTGGGTGACTATTTTCTTTCCCATGTTAGGGAAGTTTTCAACTATAATCTCTTCAAATATTTTATTCGGTCCTTTATCTCTCTCTTCTTCTTCTGGGACCCCTATAATGCGAACGTTGGTGCATTTAATGTTGTCCCAGAAGTCTCTTAGGCTGTTTTCATTTCTTTTTTCTTATTCTGTTCCGCAGCAGTGAATTCCACCATTCTGTCTTCCAGGTCACTTATCTGTTCTTCTGCCTCAGTTATTCTGCTATTGATTCCTTCTAGTGTATTTTTCATTTCAGGTATTGTATTTTTCATCCTGTTTGTTTGTTCTTTAATTCTTCTACATGTTTGTGCTTTAATTCTTGTAGGTCTTTGTTAAACATTTCTTGCATCTTCTCACTCTTTTTCTCCATTCTTTATCCGAGGTCCTGGATCATCTTCACTCTCATTATTCTGAATTCTTTTTCTGGAAGGTTGCCTATCTCCATTTCATTTAGTTGTTTTTCTGCATTTTATCTTGTTCTGTCATCTGATACATAGACCTCTGGCTTTTCATTTTGTCTATCTTTCTGTGAATGTGGTTTTCATTCCACAGGCTGCAGGATTGTACTTCTTCTTGCTTCTGCTGTCTGCCCTCCTGTAGTTTTAATGAAAATTCAATTTAAATTGTGGTGGTTGAAGGAAACCAATTAAGCTGCCTCCCTTTACCAGTGACAGTAATTGAATCCTTATTTGTGTAATTGGGCCGAGAAATGTCTTAATTAACAAAGGGTTGATCTGAGTCTGAGATGACATCTTACCCTTTGGCTGTTGAATTCTGTCTTCTTCTTCGTCAAAAGGAAAATAATCAAACATGTTAGAATGATTAAATAGGAACTCTGCCTTTCAATCTAACCTTTAGGCTCCTGGAGTTAGGAGACATGGACATTTCCTCTTATAAATTACATTCTAGACTGATTAATTGATTATTAAATGGGTGAACTAATCTTGAGTGGAAAAGGGATGAGAGATTAAGTAATACTATTTAGTAAATATTAAAAGGAATTGGTCCAGAAAGTAGTTAGATACCATGCATTCCTACTATGAGTTAACTCAAATTATAAAGCCATCTCCCATTTTCCCAACAATAAGGTCCAAAATGAAGTTTGTGGCTTTTTTACTAACTATACCATGTTAATATTTAATTATAAATACATAATTGTAAATTAACTTTTAATATTTAATTTCTTAAATAAGTTATAAAATATTCAAATTTACGCATATAATTACCTTATCTATATAAAAATATGCTTTTCCACATTTCTTTAAAATATTTTATTCAAGCTTTTCATATGTATCTTACAAAGTAGTATCACCCTCAGAATTGCTTGTTGAATCCTCTTTGTTGAGAGAACATAATTTTGCCAGACCACATTTTTTGAGATAGAACATGTGTTGGATCAGTATGTGTTATTCTCACTGGAAAATTTACCCTGAGAGTATACAATCAGAAAACATTAATACATCATTTTATATTGTCCTATGTACATGCATTTATGATCTCCAAAACATAACCACACTTTCTGCTTTGCTTTTCAAGTAAATTTTAGAAGCCTTTACAATCAAACACTTAAAATTGTGAAGTCATCCCAGTGAGAGTAATGAAGAAATATGTATTAAAGTTTCTTCTTGTTTTTTTCACCAATTTATTCAGTTAATCATTTAATACTAATATTGACATATGTGGCTTCAGACTGATGTGTCTTCTTTCCCAAACTGTATTTGATTAATCAAAATTTAGTAAATTGAGAGAAGGTCTGCCATAACTAGACTTTGTAAGACCTTGGATATAAGATAACTATATCCTCTTATCTGAGGATTAAAATTTTAGGAGGAAAGAGCTTTGGCTTATAATTGAGTATGCCCAGCAATAGTAATAAGTTTCAGTTCATAGAAATTTTATCATTGTTTTAAAGCAAATTCATACTATCATTATTTCTGAATTCTACATTCAATTTTATTTTGTATTTGTATCTGAAACTGATTATGATTAGTAAAAATTATAACAGGCGACTTAGGAAATTCTCTAAAGGTGTTCATATATTATATAAAAAGTGATATACACACTCTCTTGTATTAGACCGAGTGTCCTGTGGAATATACTTCTCCTTTTGTGTAAGTTCTTTTTGCTGAGAGAAGTAAATTATTAGCAATGATATGTGGAAGCAATTTAATTCAACCTTAACCTTAGGGCTTTTCCCTTTACATGTAGTAATGTCTAAATTTGACCCTATGTTAAGAAATTATGTTTACCTGTATATTATCAACTTTTACTACTGGCAGGAAACAAACCCAAAATTTGTTTTCCACAAGATTTTTTATTGATGTGGATGTAACTTGAAACCTGTTCTTTGCTGGGCTCCACTGAGCTCATCCCAGCTGCATGAGTCCTCTCACACCTGTATCCATTCTAAAGGAGGAGCCACCATCTGAGACATGATGTTCTCATGGCAGAGGACAACTGCTTAGATAGGACAGAGCCAACCCAGGCAAAGCATTTAAAGCTTCTATTTGAACAGGTGTATGTCACACCTACTCACACTCCATTGACTAAAGCAAGTCTCATGGCTAAGCCAGTGTCAATGGAACAAGAGGGTGTATTCCCTACCAATGGGGAAGCATGGCATGGGTGGGGAGGAGACAAATAATTGTGAGCAAATAATAAATCTACTCTAGCTTGTTAACTGATAACTAAATCATTTTGTTGAGTGTCTTTTAATTTGTAAAATTTGCTTAAACATCATTAGAATTAAAGCTAATGTAATTGAGTGTGAAGGACATACACTGCTTTTGAGTACCTACAATGGCCATGAAATTGGATGAAGATCAGTCACATGAAAATCGTATAAAAGTTGAGAGAAGACACTGAATATATTTTCTAATGTACTTATAGTTTCTCATGATGCCATTAATAATAATTTCCTTTATGCTTTTTAAATTCTCAGGTAATTTTCATGTCTAAGGTCTATTTGGAAGTTTTTCTACCCTGTCAGTGCAGTATCCAAGTCTGGTTCTCTTCCAGCTCTCCTAGAGCTTCTAGGAGGTATTTAATTTCCTTTAGTATTTCTGCTAAAGTAGTTAGACTAAACTCTTTTCTATATATATCCTACGGAACGGATATGTAGCTTCAAGAAGTTAATGTATAAGAAGGTACATAGCATATGGAATGCATTCTAAAAGTCACATCCTTTTTTAGTCCTATGATTTCATTATGAAAATGTTGATATATTTGCTACTTTTAAGAAATACTTTATCGTTAACTTTTGCCATGATGTCCTCAAATTCTTACGAACAGCTTATCCTGATTTTTCTCATTGTCACTGAAAGCCTGGGAGTGATAATGAACACAAGAAGAAAAACAATTTTCCCACCACTCTCTGATGATGTCTCTAAGCCAATCATATGTCCTAGATTATCAGAGGCAATTCCCATTTAAAATATGCTGCTTCAGGGCTTCCCTGGTTGAGAGTCCGCCTGCCGACGCAGGGGACACGGGTTTGTGCCCCGGTCCGGGAAGATCCCACATGCCGCGGAGCGGCTGGGCCCGTGAGCCATGGCCGCTGAGCCTGCGCGTCCGGAGCCTGTGCTCCACAACGGGAGAGGCCACAACAGTGAGAGGCCCGCGTACCGCAAAAAAAAAAAAAAAGAAAAAGAAAAAAATGCTGCTTCACTTCCCCATAAGTATAATTTTATATATGACATCTATTTTTCATGTTTTGGTTCACAAAAATATGCTACCCTTGGAGCTTCCGGGTTGGTGAGCATGGAGATTCAGGGAAAGGGGTGCCCTAGGAGATGGCATGAAAGCTCCATGCCCTTTCCCATTACCTCGACCTATGCCTCTCTTCCATCTGGCTGTTCTAGAGTTATATCCCTTTATAATAAACCAGTAATCTAGTTTTGGGTTCTGTTCCCAGGTTATGAGTTCCTTCTTAGACAAATTGACAGAAGAATTAGGAGAGGATACAGAAAGAACAGTTTATGATGATTAAAAATTTGCCACCAAGAAAGCCCCTGAAAATATAAGGCTCACACGTATTATTGAACCATTTTTTCTCCGGGCATATATTCCTGGATTTTTCATGGTTATAAGACTCTATCTATCATAAGACTCATGAAATGCATGATAAATCCATTTGCTTATGAAGCATATGGGAAATATAAGATCCAACAGAAGATAGAAGAAACTCGTGCATAGAGTCCAATTAAAGAATTTGCCAAAAGTTAACAAAGGGCTAGCACTTAGCTGAGGAAGAGGAAGAGGAGCAAAAATCTACATAGAAGAAGAAAGTTAAGAGCCTTCCTAATATTCTTTCTTACCAGCGATGGTTTTAAAGTTACATTTGAGAACGCTGACTTTCAGGGAGACCAAGAGAGTGAAGAATTTAGGCTTTTGAATTCACCTGTTTCAAAAATTAGTGAAAAAAGCAAGAAGCAACTAAGATTCTTAGATTCTTCATGAAAAAGGGGAAGAGAAAGAACTGGAAGGAAAACCAAGTGATGCAGAAAATTTTGAGTTCAGATGGTAAAAAAGATGGGGTTGAAGAGGTCAGGAAGTAGCACAGACTTCTCCACCAGGCGGAAGCAGTAGGAGAGACACAAGGAGAACCAGCAGATGGTCCTCAAGCCCCAGTTATATGTGATCAAAGCAGGAGAAGAACTCGGAAGCTTCAGAGACTGCCACCAACCAGAAGCAGATGAATAAAACCCTTGAAGATCGTTTGAAACTTGAATCAGAAAATGGGACATTGAGTGTATCAGACACTACAATTGGCAGTAAACAATTGACATTCACGTTAAAGAGGTCTGAAGAGCAGAAGCAACAGGAGACTGAGAAGCTGCACTGACAGGAAGGGAAAACACTTCCTGGTTCAGCAGGTCACCTGAAGTTAAGACACGGAAGAGGATGGCTGTTTCTTTGAATTTGGAAATGATCCTACTTGTGATTTGAAAGGAGGACCTCTCCCCCAGATTGATCATCATTAGAGTACATTAAACACAGAGAGGGGAATGTACATTTTTAATGTTTTGTATAAATTCCAGATGCAACTAAAAAGTTAAAGATTTGACAACTTGTCCCTGTGCCTTATGGGTCAGACTTTGAAACTGGACCCCTTCCCCCACCAAAATGGTCAGTGTGTCGCCCCCAGGGTGCTTTTGGTAAGTTGCTGCTCCCCATAAACATGGTTATTTTCCCATGGTTTTAATCAAGTAGGCCAGGTTGTTATTTTTTAACAATGTAATATGTGTGCCATGAAATGGAAGGTTATCCTGTGCTAAAAATGAAGCTTGATCATGCTCTGGGAACTTCTTTTCTTGCAATACCTGCTTCCATTCACTATCTAGTCAGTGGCCCAAGCAATGGGAGCTACAGACCACTCTTCCAGCGGCAGACTGAGCTCTCCATTCTTCAGTAGGGAACTGCCGGATAGCACAGAGAGCACCTGCCGACCTTCAGACCAGCCTGGGACCTGGGATTGAGTAGCAGTAAATTTGGGAGCTGGAGCAGTTCATTCATCCTGAAATTCCTCCTTGGTTACAGCCTTTTAAGCAGCCTGATCTTCCTTTTCAGTCTATTTCAGACCTCTGAAGGAGTAGAGATTAGGTGTGACCTCCCATGGGTGTTCACAGGAGAAGGTGCCACGTATGTGCAGAGCTTCCTTGGCCAGCATCTACCACATCAGACTCACTAAGTGAGCCCCTTTGTTGTTATAGGGGATGGTCTCTGTCCTTCCTGCTAGAGCCTTCACATAGTGCAGAGGCCAGTCTGTGTTATACTGAGCGACTGTAGGCGGGTTAACATAAGATGCCTCTGTGAGAGGCTGGTGGTCAACCCTCGGATCAGTAACCACCAGAAATCATGACCCCCAGAAGGCTGCCTGGATTTGGTTGGTGAATATTCCAGGAGTTAAGCGGCCAGCAGTAGGAGTGGCTCCAGTGACAGCAGCAAACTTCAGCACAGCTCTATCACCAGTAATCTTGGAGGATATGATACCGATATCAGCTGAGTTTTCAATGGCACAAGCTGCCAGCAAAGGCTTCTAAGCTTTTCCCAGTTTCTCTTCATATTTATGATGTAGATGCCACTGCCTTTTTTTTTTTTGTAGATGTACTGTTCCATTTGGAAGTCAAGGTTTTTGCCACCTAAGTGGGTTCCTGCTGCAAGGAATTTGTGGACATCCTCCTCCCTCAGTAGCAGAATATCAAGGGCTCTGGACATGGTGAAAATTTCCATTTACCTTATGATAGGAACCCAGAACAATGCTGTATGGACCCCTCTATGGGTAGTGCAGAAAGGTGAGTTGTATTTTGATTTGTATTTTTATTATTATCAACTTGCACATTTTTTTCATGTGTATTGTCGGTTTATATTTCTTCATTTGTGAATTATCACGATGTTTTCCCATTTTTCTTTGGAGACTTTGTCTTTTGCTAAGTTGGAAGCATCCCTTATATATAGTACCTAGTTTCAACACTCATCCTCAAACGTGTTGCTAAAATACTTTCTCAGTTTGGGGCTTTCTTTTTAAAATTCTTTAAAGGTATTTAACAAACAACTTTTATTTGTATTTTTAATAGTTTTTGACCAAAAATGAGGTACTGAAAATAGATTTTCAGGAAAACGAATTTAGCAGTGGTAGGCAGGGTTGATTAGATAGGGAAGGCTCAATTAAGATATCAGTTCATAATCAAAAAGTGAGACAAGTTTCTGCAGTCAGAAGCCGGAGATGGAAACAAAACATAATGAATAAGTATCAGATGCCTTTTAAGGGAAGAATGATAGGAATTGGTTCAATGTAGCATCTAAAGAGATATGAGTTACAGATGATTCCAAAATTTAAGACTAAGAAAAATATATCAGTGCTAGAAACATAAATGTTAGCATGCTGCCCCATTGTTTTTCTCAAAGTTTGTTTTCTTTGATTTTAAGTAAACTGAGTTTAAGGTGACAACAATCTACAAATATGAACACTGAAGAGTTGTTAGGAATTTTTTTCTACCACATCTTTGATAAGCATTCCAAAATAATGAAACTCAAATTCATGTTTGGTTTTATTTCATTATAACCATTATTTGTGTTGTTAGCTAGTGGCCACCAGATACAGAGGATTTTCTCAGTCTTCCCTCTAACTTACTGCTATGGTTGTGTTACTCCTCCTGTCCCATACTGGTCCCATATTGGTCCCAAGTCACAGGTGTGTGATCTGCTGTGACATGAGACTCCAGTCTCTACTCTGCTTCCATCCCTTCCCCTATGTTCCGGAATTACCACCCACTACATATCTAAGCCCAAGCTTACTACATATGTGGAATCATGGGCAATGGCAAGTGGCTTGGCTGATCAGGGGACTGGAAAGAGAAAGATTAAAAGATCAGGTTCAAGGAGGTCTGAGGTAGAAGCATGTGGATGGACACAGGAGAATGGGCACATGTGGAGAACAAAAAGTAGCACTGATACATTGCTGTCTCTTGGTACAGGACTGTGACATCTTGCCTATAAAAGGTTGTCATAAGAATCCCATAGAGAGGAGTCTCTGCTACTTTCTCTGTCCATCTGACAATCTCTTATCCACAATCCAAAATCCAAAGATTTCTGACATCCAACCGTTATTTTTTTGCAAATTCATTTGGCAGCAGAAATTTACTTGAACTGACATGATGACAGTATAGTTTCAATTATTATTAATAAAGCCAATAAATTAAAGAGCCCAGATGTCACGTGATTTTCCAATACAGTAAGGATTACAGTGGTGAGAAGAGCACCCACATTACTAAGAACGCAGGTGGTGGCTCTTTTCTGCGGGCTGGGGCAGGAGAACATGCTATAAGACTAAGCTCACTGGTAACAGTAGAAATGAATAAAGTCCCCAAACAATAAAGGCCAGTGGTGTTGCTTAACCATCAAAAGCCTGGTGGGTGCAACTGATCATAATGACCCTCATGTCATCTATCACTGTCGCACCCAGTGCCTCTTCCTCAGCTCACATCTATGGCTGCAACAAAGATCCTTTACAAACAGCTTATGAAGGGGTTTGGGTTCATGAATGGGTAAGCTGGGGATGTGGGTTCAAGACAGAAATAGGTGGCAACAGCACTATAGCCTCATTCAGGGTAAGACAGAGACGATATGAAGTCATCTCAATGAGAAGAGGTTCAGACAGTACCCTGCTCATCCATTTTGTGTGGACAGAGAAGTGGCGCAAGCTTAGAATGTATGGAATAATGCACAGTGGGAAATGGCTTGGCTGATCAGGGGACTGGAAAGAGAAGTGTTGAAAGACCAGTTTCAAAGAGTTCTGGGTAGAGACATGGGATTGGGCATCTGAGAATGGTCACTCATTGTGGAGATGTTCATATCACATGTTAATGCCCACCAGAGATCTCCACCATGAAAGCAGAACTAAACATCCTGGTAAATAAAACTGAATTGTCCAGTTTACACAAGCCAGCCTCTGGCATCAGCCACCCTGGTGCTGACACAGTGGACACAGAAAAGAAGTTTCCATGATGACAGAGTTGGAGGCTATGCAACCATATGGGCTCCTACTTGCCAAAGCCACAAAATGTCCAATGTGCCAGCAATAGAGACCATTGCTGATGTGTTCACATGTCACCAACTGGTCACGGGAGGCCAGCTGAATACATTGGACTCCTTCTGTCTTGTAAGGTGTAGTGATTCATTTTGATAAGAACAGACACATATTACAGTTATGGAATCGTTTTTCCTACCCATGATACCTAGGGTCTAGCACCATTGTCCTAGACCCTAGCACCATTGTCCTAGGGTCTATAAAACATGATTCATCACTACAAGACTCCATGTAATATTATGTCAGATCAAAGGGACCATTCTATAGAAAAGGGGGTTTGTAGATGGCCCATGACATGATTCACCAGACATATCACACACAGTACCATCCAGAAGCTTCTGGCCAGATACAGAAATGGAATAGCCTGCTGAAGGCTAAGCTGAAGGTCAGAGAAGATACTTTACAATGACTCCATTCCTTCAGGACTTAGTGTCCACTTTAATTCAAAGGCCTTTATATGATGGTGTGTCTCCAGTAAGTAGAATGTATAAGTCCAGAAACCAAAATGCAGAAGCAGGATTAACCCCACTTATCATCACTCTCAGTGACTCACCTGGCAAATTTGTGCTTCCCATCCCTGCCACTCTGGGCACTCTTCCATCAAAAAGAAACATTTCCACTAGGACACAGCAAGAGCCCTTACTGAACTATCAGCTAAGGGTTGCCTCCTAGACACGTCATGTTCCTCTTGCAAATGACCAGAATGTGAGTGGAGTTAGCACACTGGTAGGAGTAATTGACCGTTTTTCACCAGTAGAAGTGATACAAAGCAGGCAGGGAACAATATATCTGATATTCAGATGATCATTGGGGTACCTCTTGGTGTCCCCTTCCCAAGTTTTGGTGGTTAGTGGAAAAGTTTAGTAATATTTTTCTGAGAAAAGCGTGGTGACCTGGGGCTCAGAAACCTCAAGGATGGTGGTCTGGGTCACGCCAAGGAATGATAAATGTCCTTCCCTGAACCTCTGTCTCAAAGTCTGATTCCTGTAGAACTTAGCCTGAGACTGCATGTTTATTTAAGAGCGACACCTCAGACATGGCTGGAAATGTCATGTACTATATGGTATAAATACTGTATTCCTTTTTTAAAATATGAAAAGCTTTTAATTCTAAAGTGTTGTCAGCTCCAAAGTTTTCAGATAAAGGATTTCAAACCTGCATTTACCGAATAAAATAAAATAGGGAAAAGAGGCTATAAGGATTAGATTATGGATCTTTTGTGCATCTTTTATGTTTGCTTATGACCAACACTTCCACACTTTGTCTTCTTTCTTCTTTGCAAAAATCAGTCTTCCTCTACCACTGCCTGACTCAGGAATCTTCCATAAGCCTGGCTTTCCAAGAAGGTTCACTTCTCCTTCTCATGTAATCTCCAAACAATGACATCTAGAAGACCTAATGTTCATCTTTAAATTTTTATTAGATTATATCTTTCCTAGTACAAATATTTAAGTATTTTCCAAGGAATACCCTCCTCAAATTTTCTAAATTAAAAATAAGCAAGTTAGCTGCTACTAACAGCCCGGGATTATATAAAGTTTTCTCTTTGACACGTTACAGAAGTTGCTTGTCAAGGATGAAGAGTAATGATTAGAATGAACACTTACAACTAATGACTAGGATTATACATTCTATCTATATTTCTCAAAAAGATTGCTTCCTTGTAAACACTACAGTGTTTGAAGTGTTATCTGGCATTATAGCTCCATCAAGTGGTAAAATTGACATGAAACTGTAGGATTATATGCTTAGTCTCCAAATGCATTCAGTTTAATTTCCATACTCGAATTCCTATCAAGGCTTTATTTATAATTAAATATCACCTCATTTCAAAACACAACCTGAGCTATTCTTCATTTGGAAATTCTGATGATTTATTTATGGACAAAGATGGAGTATTTAATTTTTTGGCGGGGGGTAAGGAAACTGAAGAAATCACATTTTCCTACTATTTATTTTGATTCTTTACTATCTGTAAATTACACTTTGCTACTGGAAATGGCTATTGTCAGGCCTCAGGTCCTCGCTGACTTTTGGCCAGAGGCAATTCCTTACCACGTGGGCCTCTCCATATGGCTGCACACAATGTGCCATCTTGTTTCTCTCTCAGGGCAGAAGATCCAAGAGAGGAGGAGAAACAGTGAGAGAGCAAGAGCAAAATGCAAGTCACAGTCTTTTTGTGACCTAATCTCAGAAGAGACATCCCACCACTTTCACTGTCTTTTCTATTCATTCGAAATGGGTCCAGTGTGCACTCAAGGGGAGGGAATTACACTGCAACGTGAATACCAGCTGGCAGGGATCACTGGGGGCCGTCTTAGAGGCTGCCTATCAAAGTGCTTTCCTGAAATAAATGCAAACCTGAAAAGCTCATACTTTTTAAAAATTCAAATGTATTATCATTCATTCATAGACACTAATAATTTTATTATTAATAATAGGGTTTACTATGCTCCAGGTACTATTCTAAATGTTAACCACATATTTACTGATTGTCAACCCTCTAATCCTTGTAACAACCATATAAGGTAAGTATTATTATTATTCCCACATACAGTTGGGGAAATGAAGGCACAGAAAAATTAAGAAATTTGTCAGAGTTTGAAACTAGGCCATCTGGCTCCAAGGAGAATATAGTGTTTAATATGCTTTCTAGTTGCCGTACAACAGAAATCGTAAATTGAAGATGAGGAACACCATTGAAAATAAAGGTAAAAACAGAATTTCAGCAATGATTCTCAGCTTCCTATTATTCCAACTGATAATTTAAAAATATAAATACAGTGACCCCACTTCTGCCTCACCTTCAATAGCCCTAGTTTAGGCTAATATCCTGGTATAATTGTTAATGATTCTTTCACCCTCAAAAGCCCACATTTAGATACTAAATTATATATATTTATATTTTTATATATATGCTTTAAAAGTGTCCCAACACTTCTGAAGACTACCACACATTTCATCAATGGAGAAACTTCAGTCTCCCCCTCATACCTCCAGGTGATTCTGATGTGGCCCTAAGGGTTGATAGTCACATTTTAGATAGTGAAAGCTGTAAGAAAAGTAATGGTACAATAATATCACAGAGAGTTTGCCTTGATTAGGGAGCAGCACAAATCATTTAGCTAACTCCCACACAAATCTAGAGGCAGAAACTCAAATATATTGAAAAACTTAATTATAAAAATATCCTGTTGTTTTTAGAAGTTGTCTATGACTTTGTCTTTTAGGAATGCAATGTAAAATGTGGGTCTGGTTAAGTTGATTAATTTTTGCAGTAAAGATATCCCAACTAGACAGATTATAGTCCAAGATTTTTAAGAAGTTGCCTATGTATATTAAATTGAGTTGCTAAGCAGGTAAATGCATACATTATTAACAAAACATTTATTTTTCAAGTTAGTAAGGACTAAACAGACTAAAAATTGTTGAAACAGATACTCAAAAGTAAATGTATAGAAAATAACTAAGAACACGCAAATTTTCAGATACTGCCATAGCAGAGAAAGGTTACACTTTGATCTTTAGCCAGAAGGGGGCATTACATGACTACCATTTGGTGGTGTGTTACTATATGTTTTTTTAAAATCTAGAAAGACTAGATCTATGGAAAAAAAAAGAATGATAGCATCCAAAACTATACACTGAAATTATTTAATAAAAATAATTTTCCAGGGACTTCCCTGGTGGCACACTGGTTAAGAATCCGCCTTCCAGTGCAGGGGATGAGGGTTCAATCCCTGATCAGGGAACTAGATCCCACATGCATGCCACAACTAAAGAGCACACGTGCCGCAACTAAGGAGCTGGTGAGCTGCAACTAAGGAGCCCGGGAGCCACAACTAAGACCTGGTACAACCAAAATAAATAAATGAAATAAATAAATCAGCTCATTTAAAAAATAATAATTTTCCAAATGATTCTGCTTAAAGTAGTCAGCTTTCTTTTTACCTGAGAATTTAATAAACTTATTATTTCATTATACCTATGGTCACTATGTTTTATTACAGCCAAGGATTTAAGATGGAGGAAGATCATTCATTGTTAAAACTTACAGGACCCTAAGACCCCCCAATTCGAATTTCTTCATTTTACAAATGATACAGCTGAAGTTCAGAGATGTTATGTGGCATGCCTGAGATCCCCAGGGCTGGCACTGTCATCTGAGACTGAGTCTCCTCTAACCATTCCCCTGAGATCCACCCTTCTATAGTCTCCAGTTCACCATCACATCAAAGCACCACCCCAAAGGCTGACATGGGGGGCTGAATGATTCATGTCAGAACTTCCAGCAGCACTGACAACACCAAAAGAAGAAGGAGCAACTCACTTGTAAATATGGAAGTTAATACAATTTAAATATAAACATTTTCCATTGTGACCATACCTAAGAACTGTTTCTAGTAGAACAAAATTCTCCTCTTTTCAAAATGAAATCAAAATGCTTCTCCTTGAAAGGGACACAAGAGAAGATAGCAAGCCCTACATTACTTTTCCTGCTGGCCCAAATAATGTTGGCAATAGTATTGTAGAACCAGATGTCAGCAATCAGATTGTCTCTCTTATTTATAAACATTTTATAATGAAGAATCTAAGGCCCTTGGAGGTTAAATTATTGGCTCAAGGACACAAACCTGGCAAATGCCAGAAGTGATGGCTCACTTAATGTCTGTGGAAGGCAGAATTCTATGATGTCCTTTTCCCCAGTGTTGTTTCCCTGATTAAATTACCTTATGAGGCAAAAGGAATTTTGCAGATGCAATTAATGTTACTAATCAGTTGACCTTAAAATAGAAAGATTATCCCAGTGGCTTAATTTAATCACATAAGCCCTTTAAGGGAGGATAATTTTCTCCAGCTATGGGCAAGGAGGACCTCAGATGTTTCCAGAGTATGAGAGGAATAGGATATGAAGAACTAACATTTTCCATCCTTGAGATGGAGGGCCCAGGTGGTGAGGGAAGCCAAGACTGAGAGCAGCCCAAGATGACAATGAAAGGAATATCTATAACTGTGAGTAACTGAATTCTGCCAAGGATATGAAATAAATTTGGAAGCAGATTCTTCCCAGAGTATCCAGATAAGACCCCAGCCCCAGCACCTTGGTTTCAGCCCTGTGGGATCATAAGCAGGGAACCCAATTGAGCCCACATGGAATTTTGACTAACTGTAAGATAATAAATGGATGTTCTTTTAAGCTGCTGAATTTGAGTGATTTGGCATATAGCAATAGAAAACTAATACTAGGACTAACTTGAAAGCAGAAAGTATTTGAGATTTTAAGAAAGAGGGACTTCAACCTAAGGATTTTCTTACACCAATGATAAGAGAGCAGAGAAGCTAAATGCAGCACAGTGAGGCAACTCTGATTAGCAGCTACAGAAAGCTACTGCCACCCCAAGGTCAGAGGACAGTGGGAAGTAGGCTACTGGAGCCCATGGGTTGGATTCACACAGCAGCAGCTGGAACAAGAGAAGCCTGTCCAGGGGGTACTTGAGGCCACTGAAAGAGCTGTGGTAATTGCAGGACCCACAGCCTGAGGCATAGGGAGGGGGTGAGTCTTCCTTCTTCCGCCTTCCAATCTTCCCAGAGTGTCTCCCATTGACTAGACCCTACTGGATACTTGGTGATACAGGAGCCTGAGAAACAGCATGTAAAGGTCAGCATCCTGCCACACAGAGCAGAGCAGGGAAAAAACAGGTCTATGGCAAACAGACCCAAAACAGACACAGATAGTGTCAGAACCTTCAAGAAGACAAGGCAGTTAGAGTTCAGGAACTGTGCCAGGTTATTTATATGTGTTATCTCTCTTAGTTCATACTTGGTATGAATAGCTTCTTTTTTGTATTCTTATCTTACTGGCTAGGAAATCAAGGTCTAGGGAAGTTAAAAATATTTGCCCCAAATTATATTGCCTTAAATAATAGACGTTGTTTTAAGTGCAGTTTTATGTAACAATCATGAGCCAACTTGAAGGAGTCACCAGGAAGCCCTATAAATGCTACCGTTTGAAGCTGTAGGAAAATACGAATACGGTAGAAAAATTACACGCAATTTTATATTTTACTTCCCTAAATAACTTTCATTTTTACTGGAAAGAAAATACATTTCAGATCATTATTTTCAATAGTCGCACAGTTCAGTAGATTTTGTGTTCACCTATTGGGGTTAGGTTGATCATTCCTCCAGCTATAATAAAAGACATTTCCACTTATAATCACAGAATTAAATCTGCATGAAGGCTCACAAGATTAACTTGTACGTGCATTTCCAATGTTATTTTCTGAGATTTACATTCCAAAGATCTATGTTGCAGTAATGTTATTTCGTGTGGAAAAATTACCTGCTTCTTTTTAGTGTTAGTTTAATATATTAATAATAAAGTATGCCATGACAGAAGAGCAGGAAGAGGAATATTTATGCCTAGTAGAGCAATGGTCTCCAAGTCAAATATAAACAACATTGACTGGAGTGGGGAAACACGTTCTATTTATATTTAATTTTACCTAAAATGAGAAACAATTAGTCTTTTATACTCTTTAATGTATGGATCACTGCTGACACCTTCAACAGCTCTGCAGGTCAGATTCTCATATGGTTCCACATTCCTAATACCTCCAGAGCATCCTGATGTGTTGAAGATGTCATTTTTACTATTTGGTCTTTTATAGCATTTTGCTAAGTATTGAAACATTTCTGTCCCCACTTAAATGTATTCATAGATAATATTAGTTTATGTAAACTGTACTAACCCTTAAAAAATAGGTAAGTAGCATAAAAATATCCCTTCAATAAAATTGTATATAATCCTGATAAGGCAAGTATGAAGAAGGGAGCAATAAGAAAATGACAGAGCTGATACTTCTTTTCCTGATATTAGCACTTTTTCAGTCACTAGGGACTAATATCCATGAAGATTTAATTAAATATAACATTCAATCACATCATTCTCACAAAACTATATTCTTACTATTCATATTTGTACTGAGAGGAAAAATATTTTTGTACCATTATAATCATTTAAAATAGGATATTGCCAAAGCAATCTTGAGAAAGAAAACTGGAGCTGGAGGAATCAGGCTGCCCGACTTCAGACTATACTACAAAGCTACAGTAATCAAGACAATATGGTACTGGCACAAAAACAGAAATATAGATCAATGGAACAGGATAGAAAGCACAGAGATAAACCCACGTGCATATGGTCACCTTATTCTTGATAAAGGAGGCAAGAATATACAATGGAGAAAAGACAGCCGCTTCAATAAATGGTGCTGGGAAAACTGGGCAGCTACATGTAAAAGAATGAAATTAGAACACTCCCTAACACCATACACAAAAATAAACTCAAAATGGATTAAAGACCTAAATGTAAGGCCAGAAACTATCAAACTCTTAGAGGAAAACATAGGCAGAACACTCTATGACATAAATCACAGCAAGATCCTTTTTGACCCACCTCCTAGAGAAATGGAAATAAAAACAAAAATAAACAAATGGGACCTAATGAAACTTCAAAGCTTTTGCACAGCAAAGGAAACCATAAATAAGACCAAAAGACAACCCTCAGAATGGGAGAAAATATTTGCAAATGAAGCAACTGACAAAGGATTAATCTCCAAAACTTACAAGCAGCTCATGCAGCTCAATATCAAAAAAACAAACAATCCAAAAATGGGCAGAAGACCTAAATAGACATTTCTCCAAAGAAGATATACAGATTGCCAACAAACACATGAAAGGATGCTCGGCATCACTAATCATTAGAGAAATGCAAATCAAAAGTACAATAAGGGCTTCCCTGGTGGTGCAGTGGTTGGGAGTCCGCCTGCCGATGCAGGGGACACGGGTTCTTGCCCCGGTCTGGGAAGATCCCACATGCTGTGGAGCAGCTGGGCCCGTGGGCCATGGCCGCTGGGCCTGCGCGTACGGATCCTGTGCTCTGCAACGGGAGAGGCCACAGCAGTGAGAGGCCCGCATACCGCAAAAAAAAAAAAAAAAAAAAAAGTACAATGAGGTATCACCTCACACCAGTCAGAATGGCCATCATCAAAAATTTACAAACAATAAATGCTGGAGAGAGTGTGGAGAAAAGGGAGCCTTCTTGCACTGTTGGTGGAAATGTAAATTGATACAGCCACTATGAGAACAGTATGGAGGTTCCTTAAAAACTAAAAAGAGAACTACCATACGACCCAGCAATTCCACTACTGGGCATATACCCTGAGAAAACCATAATTCAAAAAGAGTCATGTACCACAATGTTCACTGCAGCTCTATTTACAGTAGCCAGGACATGGAAGCAACCTAAGTGTCCATCAACAGATGAATGGATAAAGAAGATGTGGCACATATATACAATGGAATATTATTCAGCCATAAAAAGAAACGAAATTGAGTTATTTGTAGAGACGTGAATGGACCTAGAGTCTGTCATACAGAGTGAAGTCAGAAAGAGAAAAACAAATACCATATGCTAACACATATATATGGGATCTAAAAAAAAAAAAAAAATTGTTCTGAAAAACCTAGGGGCAGGACAGGAATAAAGATTCAGACATAGAGAATGGACTTGAGGACACGGGGAGGGGGAAGGGTAAGCTGGGACAAAGTGAGAGAGTGGCTTGGACATGTATACACTACCAAATGTAAAATAGATAGCTAGTGGGAAGCAGCCACATAGCACAGGGAGATCAGCTCCGTGCTTTGTGACCACCTAGAGGGGTGAGATAGGAGGGTGGGAGGAAGACTCAAGGGGAGATATGGGGATATATGTATATGTATAGCTGATTTATTTTGTTATAAAGCAGAAACTGACACACCATTGTAAAGCAATTATACTCCAATAAAGATGTTAAGAATAAATAAAGTTGTATATTTTGTCTTTGTCACCTATTTTTATATTTCTAATTTTCTGCATGTTTTAAGATGTTGACAATATGCGAGTACAGTTGCAAATGGACACAATGTGAAACTAAATACGGGTACATATATTGGGGTGCATGCTCAAAATATGATGGGAATACCTGATCTTGAAAGTTTGGCGAATATTGTTTAGAGAATCTTAAGAATATAGCAACACGAAGGAATAATTAGTAGTTTGCATTTTCATTAACTAAAGGTTAGTTTGTTAGTGTGCTCTTGCCCAAGGTTACAAAACTATTAAACAGTGAATCCAGAATTTGAGCCCAAGCAGTCTTACTTCAGAACATATGTTATTTCCCTCCTGTCTATCAGAACTTTCACCATTTCTTATACTTAGAAAAGTGTTTCAAGGTAATATTCTGGCTGCATGTACAAGAGACAGAAGAGTTTTTATCTATACTTATTTCTATTGAATAGTGTAAAGCTTAGTTAGGAGCTAGTGATAAAATACTGCCAGATTGTATATCTTTTTATTTTCAGATGGGCCTTTTAAATGTAGAGAACCTGTGAGTCTGTTAGAGGTAACTTCCTTTCTTCATACATATATGAAATGTTTTAAGTACATAATGCACTCATTCATTTTCACACACTCAACAAGTATTTATTGAATAATATCTAAGTGCCAAGCACTGCTGTAGGTGAAGGCAAGATAGCAGTAATCAAAATAAAGCCCCTGGTCTCAAGTAACTTACAAATATTATACACTGTCTTAGTCTTTTGGGGCTGCTATAAAAAACACCATAGACTGAGTGGCTTACACAACAAACAGGTCTTTCTCATAGTTCTGGAGGCTTGGGAGGTCCAAGATCAAGGCACTAGCAGGTTTGGTGTCTGGTGAGTGCCTGCTTCCTGGTTCATAGACCGCAGTCTTCTAGTGATATCCTCATATGACTGAGGAAGAAAGGAGAAAGCTCTCTGGGTGCCTCCTTTATAAGGACACTACTCCTGTTCATGAGGGATCCACCTTCATGACACTAATCCCCACCCAAAGGCTTCATCTCCTAATACAATCACATTGGGGAATGGGATTCCAACATAAGAATTTTGGAGGAATACAAATATTCAGTCCCCAATAGACACCAATAGTTACTATGTTAGGCATGAGAATAAGTAAGCTAAACATAAATACAGATTTTTTCCCTTCTTTAATTCTTTCCTTGTATGCACTATGATTGACCTCACAAAAAGAAAGCATAAACAGGGTTGCAAAAGGAGAGCTATATTTCATCGATTCTGTTCACTCTCCCTTTGGCAAACTCTCTTCTCTCTCATTTGCCACAATCCCCATCCAACCCAGACCCTTGTGCCTCTGGTCTGAGGCACCCATCGTATTATTCCATTCTAGATCTTTCTCCCTGGCAGTGTCAAATAGTCCACGTGATTCTTGATTCCTTCCTGGTTGTAAAATATAACTGTCTGTCCTATTTTCTTAAGACAATTTTAGATAGGTTTCTAACTTGACACACTCTTTTGATAAGAATGTCATTAATAAATATTTTCTAAGGAGCATAGAAAAACCATTCTATTAAATTAATGTCTTCCATCATTTCAGCAGGCAATGGTCAATGTAGTATAAAAGACTACATCAAAACAAGGCTAAGGGGGCTTCCCTGGTGGCGCAGTGGTTGAGAGTCCGTCTGCCGATGCAGGGGACACGGGTTCGTGCGCCGGTCCGGGAAGATCCCACATGCAGCGGAGCGGCTGGGCCCGTGAGCCATGGCCGCTGAGCCTGCACGTCCAGAGCCTGTTCTCCGCCACGGGAGAGGCCACAACAGTGAGAGGCCCGCGTACTGCAAAAAAAAAAAACAAAAACAAGGCTAAGATACAGAGAATGGCTTTTATATTATAAATTATATTCCATATTATATTGCAACATAATATGGAAAAGTTATTTTAGTATAAATAGATACTAGAAATAATCTAGGATTATTCATGCAGGATTTAACCTTGCCAGTGCTTAATACCTTTTTTACATAGACCCTAAGAATAAATCAAATCACCATAAGACTCTCTTATCTTCCCTGTTCCATCACAGGATGTAATTGTCCCTCCACCCCCACTGCCATCCCAACTTTGCCCTAACACCCACACACACCCACCCACCCACCCACCCACACACACACACACACACACACACACACACTCTGGATCCTATCCAATAACAGAACTGTACACAGAGTACTAATCAATAAGCCAAAGCACAAACCAAATATAATACCTAATGGGAAGAAGCAGCTAAAAGGATGAGTTACAGAACAGATTCTATGATGAAAGTGACTACAAACAGTCAGCGAGTGACCATATAAAGTGCTCCAACTATTTAAAACTGAAATCCTATACATTTTGGATAAAAGTTAATAGACGAAAAAACCACTTTCATATGTCTACCCCTCAGTGACAAACACAAAGTGAAGGTCTATCTGTATATGTCAGTTTCCCTGGCTGATTTGATCATATGATTATGGACTTTAATTCTCTTCTTTCTCTGATAGGGGCAAAAATGCTAGAATAACCTGTAACAGAGAAGCAGATGCTACTATCCAAGATTGTTCAACATGGTGTATATCTAAGTCTAAATCTATATCTATTTCTACATCAAAATATTCTTTATTTCTGTTGGAAGGAACATTCCATCATATCATTTAAATTGTTAATGGAATGTGCCAATGAAGAAAAATGGTCTTAGCACAAATTATAATTTAATTTAGAAAATACTTTCTGAAACTAACATAATAATGTATATCAGCTTTATTTCAACTGAAACAAAATATTCTTTCAAGTAAAGAACACAGTATGCTTAGTAATGATTTAACAACTAGAGTCATTTTGTGAGAACTATATTTGTGATAAATATTGATACTTTAACCAGAGAACCAGAATTATGCTATGCTAGAAGGTTACTTTGTTGGTTTCCTTCCAAAACTTCCTACAGGAGATGTCACCTGTGCTGTGTTTTGAAAGTCCAAGTTGTTTGGCAAGGATTCTTAAACATTTTTTTAAAAAAGATAAATTGCTTTCAGAATCAGTACCAGGCATATCCACTAGTGGTGTGGCAGAAAGGGAGATGGGCCAGATCACTTGAAATCACCAGCCTCAAATCAATCTGAAGCCCCTGTGTTCTTTGTTATCTCAGGTCCTAAAAGCTAGAGTGTTTTTGAGTTTTTGAAGAGAGGCAGACGTTTGGACCGTGAAAAATTTTGAACCATGAAAAATGTATTAGGCAAATGTTTTAAGTGTGAAATTGAGAAACAACATATAGACTTGTGGGGGGGCAGATAATTTTCCCTCTATTCTTTTGAGTTTTTATCTGAAACCCCTGTAATAAAAGACTGTTAATAAGAGAAAAACAGAAGTTTATTAACATGTGTACCTCATGTATACATGGGAGATACCCAGGGGAAAATGACTAACTGAAAGGGGTGGCTTAGAATTTAGGCTTAAATACCACATTAATAGGGAAAGGGGAGAGGATTTGTAGGCTTCTTAGGGGAGAATAAATAGTTTTTAAGAAACATGAAAGGGCCCTTAGAAGAATAGATGGGAGGAATGGTAGTTTGTGACAAAGCTTCTTTGAGTGTGGTATCAAGATGTAATCTCCTCTCCAATGATGAGTCAGTCTTCCCTGGTTGATGAAAATCCCAGGGAGTGGATTTATGGCAGTTGAGTTCCTTTTGATGGATATGCCTTTAGGCAGATAAAGGCAGTACAGAGAAGCCCTCTCCCTTCACTTACTTTTCAAGTGCCTACAGCTCAAAATAATCAATATAGAAAGGTGGTGTATTTGGGGGTGGCATGTCCAGATCTCCTACAGTCATATTTGCGCTGGCATATTCTGCTACGCTTCAAGTTCTAGAGAGTTTCCAGGACATTTTTCTGAAAGTACTGTATGAATTGAAAGTCAAGGATGTATCAAGGTTGGTTTTAGAATAACAAAGATTGTTACTGGTTTTAGAATAAGTCTTTGGAAGAGTGGGATGTAGTAAAGATACATATGTCAAGTTTTCATGACCCATTCTGGTAGAGTGCTCAAAGATTTTGAATTAAGTAATGGGATTTATAAAAATGTGCACAGTGCAGAGGGGACCAAGGAACTTGACCAGAAAACCAGTGTAGTTCAAAGAAGTATTGTAAGGAAGCATTTATTGCCAAGATCTGTAAATCAAAATCAGGGACATAATTAACTTGAGCGCCTTTTTAAATTTCTCACATACTGCAATTAACTTAGGTGGAAAAGAAGCTGAGAACACAGCACATTTTTAACTCCAAATAGGTTTACAAGAGTGGTGACTCAGCACCAAGCTTGTGGTGCAAAAGTTTTAGAGAGACAGTCAGTGGGAATTGAGAACCTCCACACTCAACCTTTGGGAAGGGAGATAAGACATCAAAAGAAGGACTCTGTTTAAATTCCAGGCAAAATTTCCCAACTCTTGTTACTAATACGAGTATACTCATGTAATCCCCAAGTAACACACTACCATGTAATCACTCATTTGTGTTGGAAACAATGGTGAATGCTTAGAACAATCTCCCAAAGAGCCTAGGGTCCTAGCCTGGTGCAGCTGGGTTTTGCAGGTCACTGGGTCCAACTCATTTCACAGCTCTGTGACCCTGCCTCAGTTCCACCCTACCTCAAGTTTCCTTTCCCATGGATTGATAGAAGGTACAGATTCAGATAAAGTGAGAACCTTGTCAATTTGTGTGGAACATACTAAGTCACTTTAAATTTCTCAGTAATTTTATAAGCCTATCTCACCAATCTCTACTGATAAAACTTGCTGTAGTTCTGCCTTTGTGGCTTGAATGCAAAGATAAAAGAACAAGAGTTGATTGTGGTCTGCATGGAGTCTCCAGAGAAAGTTTTGAGGTTGGCAGAATAAATGTTGAATACTTTTTTGTGGGTATAACCTTGAAAAACTTAAGTAGATACATATTCAGTATTAATACCAGCTTCTTTCAAGTGTTTGCACACTACTATCACAAGCAGGTTATGGAAAGAATTTAGCCACGCTCCTAAAATGCTCCAGAAATGTTAAGACATACTGTATCTAAATGTAGGAAAACGAAGAGAGTTTGTTTACAACTCAACAGCGGATGGCTTGCAACCACTGCTTCCCACTTAGGAGCCCAAGGAAATGAGTTTGAACAACCTTAACTTTAATGGTTCCCTAGCTTCTGAGCAGCGCAAATTTTCTCTCCATAAGGGGACATGTGTTGTGCAAAAGGGGAGCATCATCAAATAGTACAAAACCTTTAATCCATGCAGGTATGTTCTAAGAGAAAACAGTAAGTAATTTGAGGGTTTTTAAAAAAATTGAATATCCACAGTATCTGATTCTCCAAGTCTGTGTTTTTGTTCATTTTGATGATATAAGGAATCCAGAAATTCAGAGAAATAGGGATTGGTTTGTTATATATTTTTTTAAACTAACTAATAAAAATCAATACAATGCAAATATAAAGGTTATTTGGAGCACCCTAAGCAAATAAAAATTAGTGGCCCATGTCTTACAGATGTTTCCCTAAAAGCAAAGCCTTGGGTGAGAATTCTTGTTCAAATGATTTATTAAGAAATTACTCTCAAGAGAAGAAGAGTTAGGAATGCAAATTTGAGTAAAATTTTAAAAAGGCAAACAAGAAAGAATGTGTTCTCAGGTGGAGACTAGTTTTAGTCAGAGCCAGAGATCATAATCTCACAATCCTATCTTGATAGGGGAGGGATAAGAAGAGCATATCCAAAAGGTCAAGCTGGCTCTTATTTAGCCAAGGGCAATTTTATGGAAAAGGGGAACCTGTTCATTGTTGTCAGCCAACCCTCACATCCCCTGGGAGGTGGGTGAACTGGATGGTAAAAAGGAGCTGGTCAGAACACTAGCTGTATCCACTGTAGTCCGTTTGTCAATGAACTTCTCATATTAAGTTCACAGTATCTAGGCACAGATTCTCCAGGACTATAATTCCTCATAATTCCTGGGGAAATTTTTCAGAGGAGAGTTAGTAGGTTGAACTATAGTTCCTAATGCTTTAGTTGGTCCTGAGATTATACCTGATATTCAGCATCTCCCTCCTCCATGACACATTCTATATTCCTTTCCCCTTTGGCTAGTGCTAGGTGACTTGCTTGTTGGGTAAATGCAGACCCTCATCACTCATCTTGAGGCCTATGTTACCATATCCTTATATCAAGCTGCAGTGGTGGAACTTGCCTAGTTACACTTTCCACTGGCCGTAAGGTAACTAGAGACAGCCTAGTAAATCACTTTAGTGTCAAATATTGATATATTCCTGTTTCTCACTGTAATTTATCAGCAGCCCTACCACCTAATGGTGACTAGGTCTAACATCATGCCAGTACGGTAACTATTTTCTCTGCTTACTTTCCTACTGGCATGAGGTGTCCCAAGTGACCAGGAAGCAGCAAAAGCCTTAGGTTCAGGAAGGCTCTTACTATGTCTCCTGGTAGAAACAGCCCTGCTCTAGAAATTGGGACCTCTAGATGCACAAAGTCTAATGGCATGGGACGTGAAGCACAAATTCCTTCTTCCACAGTTTGCCTGGTATCTCTACTTCATTTACTGTGAGATGCTGCTTTCAAGAGCCATCTTGCAGCATGTTAGAATCATCCCGGAGCTCTGTCTAAACCTCGGTATTGACAAACTCTCCCCTATCCAGCTCCCTTCTTGACCTAACAGCCTAAATATCCACTCCTAGGAATTTTTTTTCTAGTTTATTCCAATACCTGGAGCCTGACCAATACCCTCATGCCATTTAGTCATTGTGATCTATAGCTAGCATGAGCATAGCCCCCTAAGCTAGGGGGTTTCTATTTGGCTGAAGTTAATTGTTTCAAGAAGGAAGCAGCTGACATCACTCACAACACCTGTGTGATGAGTGCAACATCCAGGAAAATGGAACCTGGGCAAGGCACCAACAGCCTTCACTTTACCCGATACCCACTAGAGAAACTTACGGTGAGATGCATGGAGTAAAGACACACCGCAGTCTCCATTCTGCTGCTCTAATTGAGCAGCAACTTTTTTATCGCACTCTGAATGTTGCAAAATCACAACCAGAAACTGAAGTTTTGAATTGTTTGTGCATGCTGGATTTCATGCTTATACTTGCTATACAAACATTAAGGCTGTATTGATACAAACTGCACCATACTTCCTTGCATCTTAAGTGTCATATTGCAGGGATACCTTCCCTGTTGTTAAAAAAAATCTCAGAATTTCTTTCATTCATCTTACCTAATGCCAGGAAATTCCCACTTAAAGTATTCCCTTCCTGACATATAGAGTAGAAGCCATCTTACCCAATCTTTAATATATAATAGTTGATTGGTTGTTTGAAAATGTTATTTGAAGTAACACAAAAGAAAGGATGTATAAATCTCTTAAACATTTTATTTTAGTTTAAAACATATAAATGTACATTTATTGGTCAATTTGGGGAGAAGATATTTCCTTTGAGTGTGGGGTCTGTGTCCATCTGTCACACACACACAAAATGCATCCAGTTTTATTTTCTCAAAAGTGGAATGAAAAGAGGTCTAATTCAGAAATTCCTATATTTTATAAATTTTCCAGACTTTTAGAGTTGCCTTGTCTACTTTAATTGAGCAGCGACTTTTTTTTTAGCAACTCACAACTACTGAAAATTTCAAAAGCATTAATAGAAAAGACACTATATACTCACTCATTCGTTTATTTAGCTTACATAATTATGATGACAATTACAGTGATGTGATAGGTCCTGGGAAAAGTGCAATTAATTCTTGGTAAGCATATGATTCAAAAGAAATAGAGCACAGCATAGCAGAGATTAGCCCCCTAGCCAAATGTGTTTAGCAAGTCAGTATATCTTATCTTGTCTGTTAATCTGTAGAGTAAGTTAGTTGGACGTTGATCTACAGTACTCTTTCCCATCTTGAAAAACGAGGGGCATGTTCTTGCCTGACTTTTATATCAAGTCCCATGAACACTACAAGGGTAACTCCTCCTTAATGTAGAACTCCACCATGGTCTTGTTAATCACATTCTGCCTTATAGTTGTAATTTTCAAACTCATTATTTATTTGCTTATTTATCTAGTTTAGTGTTGAAACATCTTTTTTCATTCAAAATCTTATAAGCAATCATAATAGATTAAAAAGAAAATTCTGATTAAAGAAGTGTCCTCAAGTCTCATTTATTGTGATTCTAATTTGACAAAGAAAGTGGCCCCTGAGGTTGAGTTGTAAGGAATCTAGTTTGAATACCACTAGCTAAAGTGTAGTCTCATTTCATAATTCTTCAAGTTATATTTCTGCCTACAGAATATTATCTTTTTATAGATTCAAATCTCTTATATCAAAAGTGGGGTTTTTGTTTTTCCTTTAATAAACTGTGAAAGTTGTGAGTTTGGGGGTGGGGGGTGACAGGTTGTTAGAAATCTCCTTTGAGTAATTTCTCACTACTTTTACTTCTACCCTGAACGTAAAAATAATCAGAGAAGAACAACCAGTCTTTTTCTGTTTGAACTTTATACTGCTGTCAACAACAGCTTTCCTTCTAAATTAAGTGTTCTTCTATTAACTCTGGCCTTGAAAGTTCAGTCTAAATGTCATAAAAAATGGTTGCTTTAAGAGTTAGGATCTGTGCACTCTTCAGTGTCCTTTCGGTATAAAGCTAAAAGTGTTTTCTAGCTTTACACTCAGCTGGCCACAACTCTGATTGTAGCAGAATTGGATTATTGCACCACATAATGAAGATAACAAGGAAGGAACATCTGTGAACTTCTGTTAAAGAATTTGTCGGAGGAGCCAGCATTTGAGAAAGGCTTCTGGCCTTAGAATCACAGAAATTTCAAGTGCTAAAGGGCTTTAGAAATCATTGATTCCCCAGAGGTAGTAAGTGACCTGCCCACACAGCTGGTAAATGGCACAAACTATGAATTGCCTTAGGTCTTTTTTTTTTTTTATGATTATTTTTAACTTCCCTTAGGTCTTATTTTAGTGTCCTTCCCTCAATGCAAATGGACCTTAACCTTTTGCTTTTTGTGGTTTTCTTTTTGTTGTTGTTGTTCTTGAACTCCTTTGTGAATATAAGGAAAATAAGGGACCAATTCCTGAAAAATATACATGTTCAAACATATACCAGAGATAGCATACATTATCTGATTGAGAATCTCAATTTACTTGTCCATGGATCTAGCTTAAGGAGGAGAGAAGACTTTGTTTTTCTTTGAATTTTGTTCGAATTTCTATGTGTTTCTAATAACTACATATTTTATCTTCAGCATATAATTTTATAAGACAGTATTATGCTATACATTTTGGGGGGCTACTTTTTAGATAAGTATTATGTTGTCATACATTTCGGTTTTTATTATTAATCATACATGTAGTATACTGAGTTGTCAATTTACGTACAGTAAAATTCACATTTCCCCCCCACAAGTCTGTGAGATATGACAAATCAGTGAGTTGTATAACTATCACCATAGTCAGGATACAAAACAGATTCCTCCCTTCAAAATATTTCTTTACAGTACTTAATTTTTATCAGATCCACTCTGTAAACTCTAATCTCTGGCAACAACCTATCTGTTCTCCATCTCTATAGTTTGTCTATTTCAGCATTTCATTTTAGTGGAATCACACAGTAAGTAATTTTTGACTCATTACTTTCACTTAGCATAATGCATTTGAGAGCTATCCAAGTCATTCTTCTCTTTTCTCTTTCTTTTTTTGCTAGTAATGTGTACTTTTATTTCGTTTCTTTATTTTTTATTGAGGTAACATTGGCTTATAACATTATACAAGGTTCATGTGTACAACAATATATTTTGATTCTGTATATACTACACTGTGCTCACCACCAAAAGTTTTGTTTCCATTTGACACCATACAGTTGACTACATTTACCCATTCTGCCCTCCCGCTAGGCCCCTTTCCCTCTGGTAACCACTACTCTGTTCTCTGTATCTATGCGTTTATTTTTGTTAGGTTTGGTTTGTTCATTTATTTTGTTTGTTTCACATATGAGTGAAATCATACATTATTTGTCTTTCTCTGTCTGACAAATTATTTAACTTAGAATAATACCCTCAAGGTCCATCTATGTTGTCATCAATGGCAAGATTTCTTTTTTTTCATTCTTTAGGGTTAATACATAGGAGTGGGATTGCTGACTTTAATGGTATGTGCATGCTTAACTTTTTAAGAAATTATGGGGACTTCCCTGGTGGCGCAGTGGTTAAGAATTCACCTGCCAATGCAGGGGACACAGGCTGGAGCCCTGGTCTGGTAAGATATCACATGCCACGGAGCAACTAAGCCCATGCGCCATGATTACTGAGCCCTTGTGCCACAACTACTGAAGCCCACGCACCTCAAGCCCATGCTTCACAGCAAGAGAAGCCACTGCAATGAGAAGCCCGTGCACCACAACAAAGAGTAGCCCTGCTCGCTGCAGCTAGAGAAAGCCCGCACGCGGCAAAGAAGATCCAATGCAGCCAAAAAATAAATAAATAAATTTATTTAAAAAAAGAAAAGAAATAAATTATAGAACTATTTCCCAGAATAGCTCTACCATTTTGCATTCCCATCAACAATGTATGAGTGAGTGATCCAGTCTTGAGGGGTTTTTTCTTAATATAATATTACAATCATTATAATGATTAGTCTTCTTGTATACTTACTCTACACCAGTCACTCTGCAGGTGGAAAGAGCATACTAGATAGCGAACTGAGCCATTCTAGTGAATAACGAATGAATCTGTTGTGCTGTTTCAACGACTATCTGCTTTTGATTTTAACTTTGTTGTTAAAAGGCTGCCACGTTGTTCAACTCTAAATGGCACCAATCACGTCCTAGTCTATAGGGTTTTACCCTAATCTAATTATTTTTAGGTCTTTAGTGGATACACACATTGAGCAGAATCATCATGTGGCTGTGTTTGTAATTTTCATTAACCTTCTATCATAGTACACTATCAAAGCATGTAAAATAACCAAAAACTGTTCCTAAAACCAATTTTTGAGTCTTTAAAATGTATATATCAGTATGAATTTGTACAGCAGCATAAATTATTTCCCAAAATGTATTTACTAAAAAGTTAGTGGTATATGAATATTTGCTAAGGGAGAAGATTGTAATAACATAATTAAATATTTTTCTCTATTTGTTTACTATTTAGAGATTTTAATACTTTATATTAAAGAGAGAGCTAGCCAATAGATCATTTTCCAAAATTATTTTATCATGGAACCCTTCTTAAAGAATTTCACAGAAAATTTTGAACCTGTAACATAAGGAAATTAGAGAGAACCATTAGAGGAAAACTCATAGTAGCACTTATTCAAGGTGATCAGTTATTATCAACTCAATTTTATGTAGACCATCTGAGAACGGCATTACAAATTGAATGTAAAGTATGAAGTACCTGCAGGAATAAAGTGGATTGCTTAGAACATTTTTATAAAGCTAGGACAGTTGTAGATAGCACCAAATAACAGGTCATAAGCAAATGTCACAAACAATATACAGAATAGTTAGCATCTTAGGAGCACTGGTTTTAGTTGACATTTCTATCAACACTTTCTATTTTCTGTAATGTTTCTATAGGCTGACAGGAGATAGCTCTTACTTAGAAAGGCAAGGATTTCTGGCCCCTGGAGTGTCTGAGGTGTTAAACGTATTACGCTCAGTTCAGGTGGTAGATTTTAAAAAGAGAGACAGAGTGCAGCAGTGGGAGGCGTTCACTCCACTCTAAGATAAAGCCAAAAGCTTCTGCTGTGGAAGACTGAAATGAAAGAAACATTTTTGATGTCTCCATGGATAACCTAATGCTTTTAACTGTGTATTCTTTCTTAGATGCTCTGGGAATGAAAGAGGGAAAAAAATGTTTTTATAGGGTTTTGTTTGTTTATTTGTTCCAACTAGAGATTCAATTATATTTGTGCCTGCAGAAATTTATCACTTTGTATCAGACATTAGACTTAAGGCTGCATGTCATTTAATAATTTCAGCATTCCAGAACCCTCAGCTTTATCTCTTTATCTATCTATCTAATCTATCTATCTATCTATCTATCTATCTATCCTCCCGTTGTATTTCTGGCCTTTTATGATGAACCACAATTTCTGAAATTAGAAGAGACAGAAAAACGGGGCCATGTATTGTCACACACAAATTTCTCTCTCTCTGTTTCTCATGCTCTCTCTCTCTCTCTCTCTCTCTCACACACACACACACACACACACACACACACACACACATACACACACAATTTTCATCTAATTAATACTGCTCTTGGGCAGTTAGAGCTATTTCCTAAGGCTTATGGTACATGATAAAAGACTTGATTATAAAACTGAGCAAAGTTAAATTAATTTGTTTTACAACTCCATTCACTGAAAGTAAGTGATAAAACATGTATTTGAAAATGGGGTTGAGGTTAAATTCATAAATTTTCTTTTTGAAGTTGAGGAAACATCCAGACACAAGCTCAGTTCTAGACAATAGCTTTACAGGTCAAAACCAGTGTACATTACCTACCCATCTCTCCCCCACTGTTCCTACTGTAATATCAAACCCAAGGGCTTGCTTCTAATTCTTTCACCTTCTTCCTTTGATTATTTAACACTCTAGCTCCTATAAAAATCAATACCAATAATAAGAAGAAATTTAAAAATAAGGAGAAGGAGTGGAAGGAGAAACAGCGAGTATAGAGTGCTAAAAACTTGTCTTTCATGGTAGCTAATAGTCTTATTTTTTATCTCTATGAATAACATTTAAAATTAAAAATTATTTAATAATATTCAAATTTTAATTAAAAATTTTAGCAAATATTAACCATTATGTATTAACACATACTAACAATATATTCATAATTAAAATTATGATTAATATGTTGGGAAATGGAGGCAGCAAATTTACCTTTAGCCCCTAGTATTTTTCTTATGTTGAAATACAAAGCATGAAGAATATATGTCTCTCTAGCACCAATTCTTTGAAAAGACAATTAAAATAGGTGAACTGGGCTCCCCTGGTGGCGCAGTGGTTGAGAGTCCGCCTGCCGATGCAGGGGACACGGGTTCATGCCCCGGTCCGGGAGGATCCCACATGCCGCGGAGCCGCTGGGCCCGTGAGCCATGGCCGTTGAGCCTGCGCGTCCGGAGCCTGTGTTCCGCAACGGGAGAGGCCACAATAGTGAGAGGCCCGCATACAGCAAAAAAAAAAAAAAAAAAAAGGTAAACTGCTGGCAAAATCATTTAAGGAATAAAAGAGAGAGAAGGCACAAATAACCAAAATTAGGAATGAATGAAGTGCTCTGACTCTGACAGGATAAACATTTGAAAAATAATAGGATATTATTTTTGAACCACTTTATGCCACTAAATTTGAAAATTGAGATAAAATTGCAGTTTTCAAAAAAATAATTTGTAGATGTTAGCCAAAGAAGAAATATAAAACTGAATAAGCCTGATTTTTACAGAGGTCAGCAAAGTGCTCTGCTAAAACTCTTGCAGATAATCGTTGCCATGTAACCCTTTTCTGCTTAATGAGACATAAGCAGAAGTTTGGTGAGTTGTACATTCTATTGGTTTGGACAAATGTATGATATGTATGCACCTTACAGTATCATACAGAATAGATTCACTGCCCTAAAAATCCTCTGAACTCCAACTATTCATCTGTCCCTAACTTCCAGCAACCACTGATCTTTATTACTGTATCCAAAGTTTTGCCTTTTTCAGAATGTCATATAGTTGGAATAATATTGTAAAATAGGTAGCCTTCTCAGATTGACTCCTTTCACTTAGTAATATGCATTAAGGTTCCTCCATGTATTTTTATGGCTTAACAACTAATTTCTTTTTAGTATTGAATAATATTCCATTGTCTGGATGAACCACAGTTTATTTATCCATTCACTAACTGAAGGATGTCTTGGTTGCTTCCAGGTTTTGTCAATTATAAATAAAGCTGCTAAAAAGATCCATGTGAATGTCTTTTTGTACACCTAGTTTTCAACTTTTTTGGATAAATAACAAAGAATGTGATTGCTAGATCATAGGAGTATGTTTAGTTTTCTAAGAAACAATCAAACTGTCTTCTAAAGTGGCTGTAGCATTTTGCATTTCCACCAGAAATGAAGGACAGACTTGTTGCTCCACATCCTTGTCAGCATTCAGGGGTATCAGTGTTCCAGATTTTAGCCATTCTAATAGGTATGTAGGGGTATCTCACTGCTGTTTTGATTTGAATTTCCCTGATGACATATGATGTGGAGCATCTTTTCAGATGCTTATTTGCTATCTGTATATTTTTTTTAATGATGTGTCTATTAAGATCGTTGGCTCATTTTTTAATAAGATTTTTTATTTTCTTGTTGTTGAGTTTTAAGAGTTCTTTGTATATATTAAATAATAGTCCTTTATCAAATGTATCTTTTGTAAATTTTTTCTCTCAGTCTATGGCTTGTCTTTGCACTCTGTTGACATTTTCTCTCAGAGAGCAGAAGTCCAACTTATCAATTCTTTATTTTCTGCATCATGACTTCAGTGTTTCTAGGAAGTCATTGACATACCCAAGTTATCTAGATTTCTTCTATGATAAGTTCTAGTTTTACAATTTTGTGTTTTACATTTAGGGGTGTGATCCATTTTGAGTTAATTTTTGTTAAGGGTGTAAGGTCTGTGTCTAGATTCCTTTTTTTTTTTTTTTGCATTCAATGTCAATTTGTTCCAATACCATTTGTTGAAGAAACTATCTTTGCTCCAAGGTATTGTCTATGCTCCTTTGTCAAAGATCAGTTGACTATATTTTGGGGATCTCTACTTTTTTTCCATTGATCTATTTCTCTATTCTTTGGCCAATACCATATTGTTTTGATTACTATAGGTTTATAATATATATGTGTGTGTGTGTGTGTGTGTGTGTGTGTGTATATATATATATATATATATATATATATATATATATATATATATAAGTCAAAGTCAGATAGTGTCAGTCCTCCAACTTTGTTTCTCTCTTTCTGTATTATGTTGGATTTGGGGTCTTTTTTGCTATCCATATAAACTTTAGAATCAGTTTCTTGATACCTATAAAATAACTTTCTGGGATTTTGATTGGGATTCATTGAATCTATAGATCAATTTGGGAAGAACTGACATTTTGACAATATTAAATCTTCTCTCCATGAACATGGAGTATCTCTCCATTTATATAGTTCTTTGATTTTGTTCATCTGAGTTTTGTAGTTTTCCTCATACAGATATTGTACATATTTTGTTAGATTTATACCTAAGAATTTCATTTGGGGGTGCAAAGGTAATTGGGTTTGTGTTTTAATTTGAAATTCCACTTGTTCATTGTTAGTATATAACAAAGTGATGGGCTTTTGTATATTTATCTTGTATCCTTCAACCTTGCTGTAATTGCTTATTAATTCCAGGAGTTTTTGTTTTTGATTTCTTGGGATTGTCCACATAGATAATCATGTCATCTGGGAACAAAGACAGTTTTATTTCTTCCTTCCCATTTTGTGTGCCTTTTATTTCCTTTTCTGGTTTTATTGCATTAGCTAGAACTTCTAGCATGATGTTGTGAAAAGTAGTGGTGAGAGGGGACATCCTTGCCTTGTACCTGATCTTAATAGGAAATCTTCAGGTTTCTCACCATTAAATATTGTGTTAGCTGTAGATTTTTTTTGTAGCTATTCTTTGTTGAGGAAGTTTCCCTCTATTCACAGTTACCTAGAGTTTTTATCATGAATGAGTGTTGGATTTTATTGAATGATTTTTCTGCATCTATTGATATGATTGATCATGTGATTTTTCTCCTTTAGCCTGTTGATGTGATATATCACATAAACTGATTTTCAAATGTTTAACCAGCCTTATGTACTGGGGGAAATATCACTGGGTCATGGTGTATAATTATTTTTAGACATTGTTGAATTCAATTTGTTAATATTTTTGTTGAGGATATTTGCATCTACATTCATAAGAAATATTGGTCTGTAATTTTCTTTTCTTGCAATAGTCTCATCTGGTTTTGGTATCAGGGTGATACTAGTGTCATAGAATGAGTTAGGAAGAATTCCACTTGCCTCTATCCTCTGAAAGAGATTGTAGAGAACTGGAATAATTTCTTCCTTAAATATTCGGTAGACTTCACCAGTGGACACATCTGTGACTGGCATTCTCTCTTATGGAAATTTATTAATTATTGATCCAATTTTTTAATGGATATAGGTCTACTCAGATTGACTATTTCTTCTTTTGTGAGGTTTGGCAAATTATGCCTTTCCAAGAATTGGTCTATTTGATCTAGATGATCAAATGTGTGGGCATGAGTTGTTCATAATATTATTTTATTATCCTTTTCATGTGCAGAAGATCTATAATGAGATCTCCCTTTCACTTCTGATATTAGTAATTTGTGTCCTGTCTCTTTTTTTAAAAAAAATTACTTAGCCTGCTTAGAGGCTTATCAATTTTGTTGATCTTTTTAGAGAACTAAATTTCTTTTCTTCCATTTCCTTTGGATGTAATATGCCCTTCTTTCTATAGATTTCTAAGGTGGAAACTTAGATGACTGATTTTAGAGTTTTTTTCTAATATATACATTCAATGCTATAAATTTCCCTCTAAGCACTTCATTTACTGCATCACATAAATTTTATTAAGTTGGGTTTTCATTTTCATTTAGTTCAAAGTATTTTTAAATTTCTCTCAAAATTTCTTCTTTGACCCATGTGTTATATAAAAGTATATTGTTAATTCTCCACATATTTTGGGATTTTCCAGTTATCCTACTGTTATTGATTTCTGGTTTAATTCCACTGTGGTCTGAGAGAAGACATTGTATGATTTCTATTCTTTTAAATTTTCTATGATGTGTCTTATGACCCAGAATGTACTATTTTGGTGAATGTTCCAGGTGAGCTTGGGAAGAATGTGTATTCTGGTGTTGTTGAACAAAGTGGTCTATAGACATCACTATATCCAGTTAATTAATATTGTATTCAACCATTTCCTTCCTGATTTTCTACCTGCTGGATCTGTTCATTTCTGATAGAGAGATGTTAAAAATTCCAACTATGATAGTGGATTCATCTATTTCTCTTTGCAATTTCATTAGTGTTTGCCACAAATATTTTGACTCTGTTGTTAGGTGTAAGACACATCATGTCATGTTGGAGAATTGACTCCTTTATTATTATGTAATGCTCTTCTTTTGCCCTCTGATAGCTATTCTTGCTTTGAAGTCTGCTCTCTCTGAAATTAACATAGTTACTCCTTTTTTTTAAAAATTAGTGTTAACATGGTATATTTTTCTCCTTCAATTTACATTTAATCCTACTTTCAAATAATACTATACCACTTTATAGGCAGTGTGAGTACCTTATAATAAAATAATCTTAATTCCTCCATTTCATCTTTTATATCATTTCTGTCATTCATTTTAAGAAACAAGAAAAATCTCAAACAAGCAATCTAAACTTACACTTAAAGGAAGTAGGAGAAGAACCAGTGAAGCCCAAAGTTAGTAGAAGGAAGTAAATAATAAAGGTCAGAGCAGAAATAAATAAAATAAAGACTGAAAAGACAATGGAAAGGATCAGTGAAACTAAGAACTGGTTTTTTGAAAAGATAAACACAATTGACAAACTATTAGGTAGACTCTCAAAGAAAAAAAGAGAAAGGCCCTGATAAATAAAATCAGAAATGAAAGATGAGAAATAATGACACCACAGAAATACAAAAAAAATTGTAAGAGGATATTATAATCAGCTATTTACCAACAAATTAGAAAACCTAGAAGAAATGGACAAATTGTTAGAATCATACAACCTTCCAAGGCTGAATCATGAAGAAATAGAAAATCTGAGTAGACTGATCACTAGTATAGAGATTGAAACTGTAATCAAAAAGCTACCCCAAACAAAGGTCCAGGACTAGATGGCTTCACAGGTGAATTCTACCAAACATTCAAAGAAGATTTAATTCATATCCCTCTCAAACTATTCCAAAAAAATTAAAGAGGAGGAATGCTTCCTAACTCATTTTATGAGGCCATTGTCACCCTGATACCAAAAGCAGATAAAGGCAACACACAAAAAAGGAAATTACAGGCCAATATCTCTGATAAACATAGATGCAAAAATCCTCAACAAAGTATTAGCAAATGGAGTTCAACAATACATCAAAAGGATCATACACCATGATCAGTGGAATTTATTCCAGGGATGCAAGGATGGTTCAACGTCTGCAAATCAGTCAACATGATATACCAATTTAACAGAATGAAAGACAAAAACCATATATCATCTCAATAGATGCAGAAAAAGCATTTAAAATGATTCAACACCTATGATAAAAACTCTCAATAAAGTGGGTATAGAGGGGAAATACTTCAACATAATAAAGGCCATATATGAAAAACCCACAGCTAATATCATATCCAATGATAAAAATTCAAAGCTATCCCCCTAAGATCAGGAATAAGGCAAGGATGCCCACTCTCACCACTCTTATTCAACATAGTATTGGAAGTCCTAGCCAGAGCAATTAGGCGAAAAGAAAAAAAAAAAGAAAAGAAAAAAGAAATAAAAGAAAGAAAAAGAAATAAAATGCGTCTAAATTGGAAAGGAAGAAGTAAATCTAGCACTATTTGATTTTATATATAGAAAGCCCTAAAGACTCTACCACAAACAATTAGAAATAATTAACAATTACAGTAAAGATGCAGGATACAAAATTGATATACAAAGGTCTCTTGCATTGCTATACTAGCAGTGAGCTAGCAGAAATAGAAATTAAGAAACAATCTAATTTACAATTGCAACAAAAATAAAATAAAATAGCTAGGAATAAATTTAACCAAGGAGGTGAAAAACCTGTACACTGAAAACATAAGATTTTGTTGAAAAAAATTGAAGAAAACATGTAACAAATATAAAGACATTCATGCTCATAGATTAGAAGAATTATCATTGTCAAAATGTCCGTATTACCTAAAGCAATCTACATATTCAATGCAATCCTTATCAAAATCCCAAGGGCATTTTTCACAGAAATAAGACAAAAAATTCTAAAATTTACATGGAATCACAAAAGATCCTGAATAGCCAAAGCAATCTTGAGAAAAAAGAGCAAAGCTGGAGGTATCACACACCCTGATTTCAAACTAAATTGCAAAGCCTTAGCAATCAAAACAACATGGTATTGGTAGAAAAACAGATACATAGATCAAAGGAACAGAACTGGAAGTCCAGAAATAAACCCATGTATATATGGACAATTAATTTATGACAAGGAGCAAAGAACATAGGATGGAGAAAGGATAGGCTCTTCAATAAATAGTATTGGGAAAACTGAATGGCCACATGCAAAAAAAATGATACTAGACCACTATCTCATATCAAACACAAAAATTAACTCAAAATGGATTAAAACTTGAATGTAAGACTTAAAGCCATAAAACTCCTAGAAGAAAACATAGGCAGTATGCTCTTTGACATGGTCTTAGGAATATCTTTCTAGATTTGTCTCCCCAGACAAGGGAAACAAAAGCAAAAATGAACAGAAGGGATTACGTCAAAGCTTCTGTGCAGTAAAGCAAACTATCAGTAAAACAAGAGACAACCTACCAAATGGGAGAAGATAATTACAAATGATATATCTGATAAGGGGTTAATATCCAAAGTATATAAAAAACTCATAAACTTGACAACAAAAAACAAACAACCTGATTTAAAAATGGACAGAGGAGCTGAATAGACATTTTCCAAAGAGGAAATACAGATGACCAATAGACATATGAAAAGATGTTCAACATCACTACAGAAGTAGAAATATAAAGTTGTACACATGAAACTTATATAATGTTATAAATCAATCATCTCAACAATAAATTTTTTTAAAAGAAAAGTTTTGATTTTACCTTTTCTTATTCTTTTCTTGATGTTCTTTCTTTTTTATGTAGATCTGAGTTTCTATACTATTTTTCTGCTCTCTAAAGAACTTTAAAAAAATTGTTTTTTGCAAGGCATGTCTACTGGCAACAAATTCCCTCAATTTTTGTTTATCTGAAAAAGTTTTTATTTTTCCTTCACTTTTGATATAATTTTGCAGGATACAGTATTCTAAATTGGTGGGGTTTTCTCAAAACACTTTAAATATTTCAATCCACTCTTTTCTTGCTTGTATGGTTTCTGAGGAGAAGTCGTATGTACTTTTTCGTTCTAGAATTTGTATTTTTTTATAGTTTCCATTCTCTGCATTTATTCTCTATTTACTCATTAAGATCATGTATTCCTTTAGTTCCTTGAACATATTTTCATTTCATTAACTGGATATATTTTTAATGGCTACTTCAAAGCCATTTTTGCTAAATCCAACCTTTGGGTCCCCTTAGAGTTGCTTTTTATTGACTGTTTTTCACCTTAACTATGGGTAATATTTTCCCATTTCTTTGCATGTCTTGTAATATTTTACTGCATAGTGAAAATTTTGGATAATATCTTTTCAAATCTTTAGACTGTGTTATCTTCCTTTGAAGACTGTTTAGTTTTGTATTAGTATTCAATTATTAGCTGATCACTTAAACTTGATTACACTTGACTCTTCACCTTCTTAAGGCTAATCTGAGAATATCCATTGTGCTGTCCAATCCCTATTTGGCATAGAGTCCTAACAAGTGGTGGCAGTCTCATCTTTTTTCTGTGGAGACAAATGTTGGAGTTTGGAGCATCCAAATAAGTTGAGATTTGAAGTACAGAATCCCAAAGAGGAAACTATTGGGGAATGATGTCCTGAATCTGTTTGCAACCTCTTCTTACATACAACTCTAAACCTGTAAGCCCAGAGCCGAACTGCAAGAAGCCCAGCAGGTGACAGCAGCCAGGATCCTAAAGGCCTGGGCCAACATTTTTGCAGCCCCTCAGTGATGGAGTTCAAATCCTGTCATGATAAACATCTCAACCTTGCCCTGAATGGGTTTTTTGGAGCAGCCTAAAAAAACCCTAAAAGAACACTTAGCAAGATTATAGTGATTTGCCTGCTCTCTACCTGCCAGAAGAAAGATTAACCCTCTTAGGAGGAAGATAACATCTTCCTACATTTTTTAATCCAAAATGTCCAACATCTAATAAAATGATGTCATACTAAAATTCAGGACAAAATGATCAAAACCCAGAGAAAAATGGTTAGCTGTAGAAACAGATCCAACAGATATTAGATTTTCAAACAGAAAATTAAAAAAATAAAACTATGATTAATGTTAATATATCTTAAAAATAGAGGAAGGATTGAGAATTCCAATAGATTCCTGGAACCTATGACTGGAAATTATAAGAACTAAAATTAAGAACTCAATAGTTAGGTTTAATAGCAGAATAGACCCATCCAAATAGAAGATTCATGAACTGGAAGACAGGTCAATAGAAATTATCCAGATTGAAGCACAGAGAGGAAAAAAAAAAGAAATTTACTGAAAAGAGTGGAAGAAACATGTGAATCATGGTGAAAAGTTCTAAAGTCTACATAATCAGTCTCAAAACAAAAGTAGAGAATGGTACAAAAGCCATATTTGAAAATATGCTAGCCGAAAATTTTCCAAAATTCATCAAAGACCTAAAACCATTGATTGAAGAAGTTCTACAAATCCCATTGCACCTGTGAATAGGTGATGTGAGAGATGTGGGTGAATACACACAAATGTCCTACAAATATAGTCAAGGGTCTCTAATCTATCTAGGTTAGCTAAAACTTTCTAGAGAAGATAAGAAAATAAAGTGAAATTAGAAATTATTAAAACACAATATAATTAAATCAGCAAGAACTTATTGAGTATCAATGCTGTGTATATCATGAGCAGATTTTAAAAATCCATTTGAGGATATGATATATACAATGAACACAATATTACAGTTTAAAATTGAGTTTAAGCTTGCAGTATGACAATACTATGCATTGATTTACCAGGAATGAAGACAATGATAGAGATGGTGAGATGTGAATTGTCTTAAAAGGATAGACTAGAGTTGCAATGCATTAAAATAATATGGTATATGAGTCATGATAAAGTAAGTCTTTAATTTTCAAGCAGTGTTCCACAAAACCCTGATATTCTTTGGAAATATTTCAGAGATTTCCTGATGAGAGTGAGGATGAATATTTGGATATAATCTAGAAGAAATTTGAGCTAAACTAAGTAAATTTTATTGCATAATTAGAAGATTTTTGGTAGCTATCATACAGTTGATAAGTAAAAATTGTTCTAGGGACAGCAAGGACTCTGGATAAAGAATAATTTGGAAAAGGTTTATGATAGAAATACTCCATCAATATGGTAATTGACTGGGTTCAGAGGAAAAAGATGATCATTTGAGAAATTATTGTACTGGGACTACCCAAGGGATTTTAAGAAAATATACCATTAAAATATTTTAAATTCTGTACTGTTTTGTACCTCCTTGCCCTTTTGCCACAAACCATTAGTTAAAGTCTATTACACGAAAGATTATGTTAGTGATGCTTTGAGAATTAAGGGAGAAATTAAACATATACATCTTTGAGAGTAAAGTGCTATGGAAAGAGTTCAAAAGTTATAAGAAGCCATAGGGTAAGTGCAGCTGAGAATTGAGATCTGAGAGCAGGGATCTGAAATAATAATTACTGAATAAAATCCCCATGGCCCCTACCCACAAATCTTCAGAAGTTTGAGCGAGCTCTAAATTTTCCATAAGAAATGGGATGGAGCTATAAAAATGTAGTCAGCTATTGGGCTTCCCTGGTGGCGCAGTGGTTGAGAGTCCGCCTGCCGATCCAGGGGACACGGGTTCGTGCCCGGGTCCGGGAAGGTCCCACATGTTGCGGAGCGACTGGGCCCGTGAGCCATGGCTGCTGAGCCTGCACGTCTGGAGCCTGTGCTCCGCAACGGGAGAAGCCACAACAGTGAGAGGCCCGCGTACCGCAAAAAAAAAAAAAAATGTAGTCAGCTATTAAAAGGATAGATGCTTATAAAAGGCTGTGAAATGAAGAACATTCAGTTTACATTTATAATTCCAACATTTAGTAGGCTTGTCAGATAGGGCATAATTTTAAGAGGGCATAACCATTGTCTTTTAGCATATTATATGATTTTGAAATTTCTGGAGTTTAAAAATATTTAACTACAAAGAAATTGTCTCTATATATGGTTTTTCTGGCCTGGTGAAGGAAGTCAGGCAGGCTCTGATTCTGGGTGGATTTTGTGACTCAGGTCATCATTTCTGCAAAGTTTAGCAAGTTTATAGAAGTTACAAAAAATGTATAAGGGATCACATATCCTAATCCTTCATGAATTATAATCTATAAAACACCTTTTATTTTCATCTGAATTCTGAGTTTCTAAAGAGTAATGTAATTTTTTTTAAAGACTAATCATCTAAACTGCAAGCCTTGTTGACTTTGGATTTCTTGGAATGCAGAACTGTGTTTATCTCTAATCTCAGCATCTGGAGCAGAGTCTCCTATATGTTGAATTTATCATCTAAATAAGATAGCAGTGATACAAAAAAAAAGACAGATGGAGGTTTTGTGGAGCTTAAAGCTTATTGAATTTAGGAGGCCATCCTTATGGAAAGGAATTAAAAATTGCCAGTACAAAATTAAGGAGAGGGATCTGAGAATCCCTAAACTGAAGCTTCACTAGCTTCACAGAAAACCTGCCCCTAATATAGATATTAATTTTTCTCTTTTAATATGATTTATATCTTCTTCTTCTATTTTGCTTTACTACTTGTTAGTTAGTTCTTATGCATCATAATTTATTTTAGTTTTTTAAGCTTATTATTTTCTCCTGACAGAAAAACAAAAATTAAAGGGTATTTCTCACACTAAAAGTCATAGAACAGAGACAAGTTTTGAATAAAATGGATTAAATACATTTTCAGAGAAGTGATATCTCTAATCAAAAAACTAAGGTCCTATATTTAGATTTAATGTCATCTTTTAAATAGATGCCATATAATACTTTTCTACACTGGATGTCTGTATTTTAAAATGTTTCCTCTCTGAAGACAACGTGATGGCAATATAACCCCAGAAGACTTAGTTTTGTCTCTAGTTTTGTCTCTAGGTCTATATCCAGGGTAATGCTAAAAGGAGAGCTAATTTCCTTTCTCTCACATACCAGGCTTACCTGTCAAATAATTTGTCAGCATTTTGCCCAAGGGGATTTCATTTCCTTTTCACTTTACAATAGTTTATAATAGATCAAATTTTTTTAATTTTATTTTTTGTAATACTTTGTAAAAAGTATTGTATTGTCTTTAAGCAAACTGGCACACAGTAAACCAGTCTCGAACCAGGGACCTTCATTAGGACAAAAGATATTCATTGTAATATGTAACTATGGAAACACAAAGATGACAACAATCATTCTTAGTTAGTCTCTCTCTCCCCAAACGCCATGTAGCACCTCTTCTCTAACCACTATCTAAAGTGTATTTTGAACAATTAGGAAGAAAAAAAGCCACATGATAGGGTCAGAGAGACATTAACCACAAAAAGAAATGTAAATTTGAAAGTGACAAGTGTTGTAAAGGAAAGTTCATGGTATTGTAGATCCTATGAAAGATCCAGGAAGATCAGTCAGATGTCAGCTATTTAAAGCAATGCTGATTATGCTAAATTCTGAGGGATCAGGTAGAGTTAACCAGGTGAAGTTCAATGTGGAGAAAGGAGAACAGTAGAATATAAAAATTTCTGAAGTTAGACTAGACCTACAATGATAAAGCTTTTAAGGAATCATGGTCTGGGCCATGCTCAGACATCCTCTCCAAAATAACAGACAAGTTATTGCAACTTGTAATTCCTACTACTAAAAATAAATTGTGCAACGATTTGGAGGTTTCCTTGGGTTTTGGAAGGAGCATGTTCTAATATTGGGAATCCTGATAAAGCTAACTTGGATGGGTCCTAGGGAGAGAAAACGTTCTCAGCAGACTCCAGGCATCCTATCTCTTTGACCATATGACCCAGATCCCATGATACAAAATGTGTCTATGGTAAAGTCACCATTGTAGGCCCTCAAATGAAAGTTTTAGTACAGATCCTTTGAGTTTGGGACAAGGTCATGCCTTCTGTAACAGAATAGCAACTCTTAGCATTATATCAGGTCCTCATAGCAACAGTGTCTGATCACTGAATTTCAAATGACTATGTGGCTAGAATACCCAGTTATGAGCAAGTACTCTTAGATTCCCCCAAATCAAGTAGGCTCAACATCATCTCCGAGTAAAATGGAAGTGGTACATCTGTTATCAGTTTCAAGAATGTCAAAGGGCACAGGTTAGCTGAATGAATACATGGCCAAGTCCCTCATGATACTCACCTCTATTGCATCACTGCATCAATACCTCTCCCTTGACACAACTCATCTATGGCCTCATGGGAATTTCTTATGACTAGTTGATAAAGGAGAAAAAAGTTCAAGTTGGTGCATAAATTGATCAACCTTTCATGTAGATCAAGAAGAAAATTGTACCATGATGCCACTGTTACTAGAGGTCATTTTTGGAGTGTACATGAAAGATAGTGAAGTGAAATCCTCACTGTGGATAGGGTTTGGGGCAGAGCTTCCAATAATCTCCTTTGTATGCAGATAGAAGTGACCCAAGAATTTACATAGACTCATAAGCATTGGAAAAGTCTTAACCCACTGGTCAGAATCCTGGGATGAGCAAAATTAGAAGATCAAGTATAAGAATATCTGAGGAAGAAGCATGTATATGGACCTGTGATAGTTGGGACAAAGCATGAAGATATTTTTAATCACATGTGGATGCCAATCAGAGGATATCAAAAGAGGTACTAGACAACCAAGTAGATAGGATGACTTGGACTATAAATGTCAGCTCGCCTCTGACCTCAGCCACCACAGCCCAATTTTGGGTTCATGAATGAAGTAAACACAGTAGCAAAGATAGAAGCTATGTCAATAACATGGGCTCCCTCTCACCCTCACCTCTTCCTTCCACTCAGGCTGATCTAGCTATTTCTGCTACTAAGTGTCTGACCTGCTAGCAAAAGAGACCAATGCTGAGCCCCAGTATAGCACGATTCCTCAAGGAGACCTACCAGACACTTAGTGAGAAGTTGATTAAATCATATCCTTCAATTCTAGAAAGGGCATCAATTCATACAGACTGGAATTGATTTATATTCCAGGTATTGATTTTCCTTTCTTGTCTCCAGTACTTCAGCCAGTACCACTATTTAAGGGCCCACAGAATATCTAATCTAAGACGGGATCTAGCTTAACATTTCCTTGGACCAAGGGATTCACTTTTTAGCAAAAGAGTCATGCCAATGAACCACGAACATGGGCTACTGCTACTAACACATACTGGCCATACCATATACAGGTTCTACCACTTACCACACCTATCCAGAACCCACCAGACTCAGAGCGATGCAACAGCTGCCTGAAAGTACAGCTGAGATGTCACCTTGGAGGTGACACCCTGTGTGGATGGTGCACTATCTATCCTTCAAAACTTGACATCTACTTTATACAGTATATGTTATTATCTCAAGTAGTAGAATATATTAATTCTGAAAACCGAGGATGAAAGCAGTAATGGTACTGTCACATTATTCACAATTTTTACTTGTTATTCCATCATTTAGGTTCTGTAGGTCTAGTGGTCTTGGTTTTGAAAGGGGAATGCTTCACCAAGAAATATAGCAAGAGAGACTTTGGAGTCCTCATGCCAGTAGACCAGTGAGCAAAAAAGGGGATCACTATTCTGGTGGGGGCGATTAGCCTCGCTCATCATGAAGCAGTAAGACAGAGCCAGGGAGGAATGTATTTGGAATTCAGATGATCCACTTGAGCTTTGCAATACTCCCATGCTCAGTTGTTAATATAATTGGGCAAGTACAGCAACCACATCCTCATAAGGGCATGGTAATCTGGAACTCAGAACCCTTGGGGTGAAAGTCACTTCAAACCACCATCCAAGTCACTGTAGGGGAGGAAAAATAATTTTCCTTTGACCCTCCTAGGTTCTTGGCTGAGACCCACCCCCATCTCCCATGATAAAAGACAGATTAATAAGAGGAAAATAAAAACTTTTAATTATGGACAACTATATAAGAGCCCCACAAAGATATGAGACTCAAAAGGCACCCACATGTTTGAGGCCTATATACCATCCTGAGCTAAGAGAAGGGATGGGGGTTTGGGGCTTCAAAGGGGAGAAGGCAATTCATGGGAAGGTGAGAAGAGGAAATTGGTAAACAAAGGTGGTCCTGCCAAGCAGCTAAGTCTCAGGTAAAATGGATATCTCTGGTAACAGCCCTCTTCCTGGTACAGGAGGCTCTTCTAATGTAAATTTCTTTTAAAAGTAGATTTCCCTTACAAAAGATAACTTATACTCCATTTTTAGAGCTTCTCCTGTATCTCGTTTCTTAAAAAAATAATCCATTCAAAATAATCCTTATGCCAAAGAAGCACATTTTGGGTGGCACATTCAGTCACCCTTCATTAACCTAGTCTAGCAGAACTTCCAGTCGAAGGGGAGGGGATTCTACAGGACTGACCATAAAGTATGAAATCATGGCAAATATAAATGATTTATTGCTAATACATTACAATACATGGTATGGTGACTGACATAACATGGTATGCTCCATGAACATTTACTTGTTAATCACGCAAAATTTCCGTCAGCCGCTGCAAGTGTAGCTCTGATGTGTTGCTCCTCTGATTTTCACTCAGAGGAAAACACTTGCTCTTTTAGCATACCACAGACGAAGTAAACAAGGTGACTCAATCTGTTACAGGAGAGGCAGAGAGAGAAAGATTCCAGGTTTTATGGCCACTAGGTAGCATGGGCAGGAAAGAAAGGAGATTGTCAGTATCACTTACAGCCTCAGGACTAGCTGCAGCTGTTGATGCTATAGCTTGTGCAGCTAACCTCTTCCTGTAAATTTCCCTAGCAACATGATGAAGCAGGATATTGGAGAAACTGTGCCTGGATGGAGTGTACTTAACATAGGAAGCAAGTAGGTCTGGGTGGTACAGCAGATGGCCTGTGGTGGATGCTGTTGATACCCGACTCAGATGCCCATCCTCCAATTGCGTTGATTGTTGGCCAGTAATACTTCTCAGCTGCCTCTTTCTCTGGTGAATTGCTCCTGGCTAAAGCCAATTTACCCATCAAGCTAGGAATGACCTCCCCATCCCCCCTTCCTCATGCGGAGGCAGACCTCAGCCAATGACTAACTGACAACAGGGTATAAAAGGTTAGCCCCTTTGTCTCAAAGGGGAAATCATTCAGGTGTGATTTTTGGTTCCAGAACTTTCCTGTGGAATTAAGCTGAACTTAGTCTCTGCTGCGATCACATACTTGTTTAGGTTTTAATCCTTACCTTCTCCTGCCTGCCTCACTCCTCCTGAGGCACTGTCTTCCAATGAATCGCTTGAACTTCTCTGACTCTGCTTCTAGGAAACCCAACCTAAGACAATTGGTGAGTTTGGTGCTTTTTGTATATTGAGAGAAAAAGTTGTGTTTGTTCTTACTTCTGTCATATTTTATTTATGCTCTTTGGTTTCATAACTTTTTGTTTTTATGTATTTCACTACATTGACCATTTGCTTTACTCTGGTGTGTGTGCTCTGATAATCTGGAACACTGTTTTTGTTGTGATGGATAACCATTGTAGATGTTTACACTTAATCCTTCAATTTTGTTAAATAGAATCTATAAACAGTGACTAAATTTGAATATTCTTCCCCATCTCCTTTCAATTTTCTTCTTCCATAGTCATCATTTTTATTCTTTACGGTTAGTCCTACAGTTAATTAAATCTATGTTCACAGCCAGCACTATTCCTATATTTTCTGGCTGGCTTCAGTTCTTTCTCTAGTAGCTTCTTCATGAAGGGCTCATGGAAATTATTTTTTTTAGTTTTTTGCAGATTACATGTTTTTTTCTTATCTTTATATTTGAATAAGGGTTTTCATATAAAATTGAGTGGTACTTTTTAAACTTGAACTCTTTCTTTGCTTTCAGCTTTTGTTTTGCAATAAGATTCTTTTCTGCTACTTATTTTGAATGTATTTTTCTCTTTGTCACTGATTTTAGCCTTTTTAAAACATAAGCATTTAAAGTGCTCATCTTTCTTTAAGCACAGCCTCAGACATATTTCACAAATTTCAATATATTATACTGTCATTTTCATTCAGTTGGAAATATTTTCATTTTCATTTCTTTTATGCCTCATGTTTTACTTAGAAGTATTTTGCACAGTTTCCAAGTATTTTTTTTTGGTGGGGTGGGGGGGTTGGTGTTCCTGGATATATGCTGCTGGTTTCTAAGTTAATTCCACTGTATTCAGAAAACAAACTCTATATGGTTTCAATTATTATTTATTGAAATAAGAATTGAGTCTTTTTTATGGCCCATCATATAGACCATCTTGGTGAATTTACCACATGCACTCAAAGATCAGTTTTGTAGTTATTAGGTGTGGTATTTTATAACCATCAGTTACCTTGTGGTACCTAGAGTAGTGCTCCAAAGAAGTAAACATTACCCCTAGAACCTGTAACTCTTCTCTTTTGTGGAAAAGGGAAGCTACAGATATGATTAGATGGGGAAATGATCTGAATTTCTGGTAGGGTCCAATGGAATTACAAGGGCCTTCATTAGAGGGAGGGAGTAAGGTCAGATGGGAAAAAAGGCAATCTGATGGCTAAATTAGAGAGGCATGTGAATATATTAAGCTGCTGGCTTTGAAGATGCAGGAAGGGGCCATGAGCTAAGGCTAGAAAAGCCGCTAGTAGCTGGAAAAGGTAAGAAAATGGATTTTCTCCTAGAGGCTCTAGAGGAATGTAGCCTTGCCAACACCTTGATTTTTGACCCAGTAAAGCCCATTTTGCACTTTTGATCTCCAAAATTGTAAGATAACAAGTTGTTTTAAGCCATTAAATAATTTGGAGAGTTACAGCAGAAGTAATAGGAAACTAACATATAGGCCAAGTTGATTAATAATATTGTTCAGATCATCTCTTTACTGAGTTTTTGTCTAGTTGTCTTTTCAGTTGCTCAGAGAGGAATGTTAAAATCCCTATGGTTATAGAATTGTCTTCATTCCTTTTAATCCTGAATTTTTGCTTTGTGTAAATTGAGGTTCTCTCATTAGATGCATACATATTTATGGTTGGATTTCCACTACAACCTATGTCTGGAGAAGCAGATCACATCTTGATTTAGTTGTTTTATATATAATTGGATCTTTCCTACAGACCTACAGTGCATGTTTCTGGGGTCAGCGAGAGATTCGGAGAGAGTTTATCAACAGAATTTGGGGCTTCTACCCTTTAGCTCTCTGCTTTCTGGGATTCCCACCTTCATTTCTAACACCTGTGGTTGCTCTGAAAGCTTTCCTGTTTTTCACTGGACTGGAAACTTTGGACTGGAAACTTTGTATAAAGTTAATTCATTCGTGCTACCTTTTGCCTAACCTCAGCTAAATGTCAGTTAAAAATGAGTACTTAGCCCATACTGTCCACTTTACAAGCATTGACTCTCCTTCAGAATCTATTAATGGAGCCTAATCACAGGAGTGACAGCCCACCACATAACTAGGTCCGACCTCTGCACTCAAGGGGAGAAGATTGTATAGGGCATGTACACCAGGGGGTGGGAATACTGGATGGGGGGGTCATCTCAGAATTCTACCTATCATCAGTTGTTATGCAAAATGTAAAGTCAACCTCCTGAAATTTATTATACAAATACCACTCCATTATCAAGAACAAGTCACAGGCTTCATTTCCCTTTCTCCATGTTATCTAAGATAATGGGACATTTAAATGTCCCTACTCTTAAGAGAAAAAATGTGGCATGATTATTAGACTCATTTCATAGGTATTTCACATTTTAGGGGGTCATGGTACTTTTGAGTTTTTCTACAGTTTTTGTTTCTTTCCCCCTACCTCATCCCCAACCACACATCACTGCCCTTCTGTGTTATTGCCCTTTCCTTTTGTTTTCTTCCCTTGTGAATAATATTTATAATACTTACATTTGTAAAGGAAACTTAAATGCTTAGTGTTCTTCACAATCAAATTGGGTTCATTTTATAAAATTGCAAGCATAAAGTTGATTCCATGGATTTCTAAGTTCTTTGGAAAAAGAATTTACTGTGATCTCTAGCTGGAGGTATTCTAAAATTATTTACAACAATTTCCATAATTATCTTTAAGCTCTGAGAAAGCTGCATACAATTTATACTGTTCTTCTTAGGAATGTTTTTGAAAAGACTTAGCACACTGTAGCTTTCATATAGCTTTGGGGGTGTTTACAATGCTGTATTATTGCTCAGGGATCAGCTTTGTGGTACCCAAGTACACAGGACAGAAATCCTCTTCAAGATTGTTTGCTTGTCTATTTAGAAGCCTTTAAAGATATTGTTCCAAACTAATTCCAGAAGATTAAACAACCTGCTGAGCTCTTAAACCCGAGCTAGTTCACAGTTCCATAACCAGGAAATAAGAAGTGAAATACTTCATTGATTTTTTTTTTTAACATAAAAATTTTATACTATACCTGCTAAAGTATCTGATAAGGAAAAACAATCCAAATTAGTACAGGAGTGGAAATCCTGACTTTCACAACTATGAACATTGCTTTTGTCAACTAACAAGACAATTTAGTAACAACTCTGATGTCCTTTATTCAAGGGAAAATCCATGGATTGGGGGAGTGCAGTGCCTCACAAGCACTTCCTGAGAGGTTTGGGGCAAGAGCAATTGTATACAGTGTTAGAAGAGGCAACTTAGAAACAGGGCATGATTGACCAGAAGGTCAGGGATTTCCTTATAAGACTAACAGGTCTTATTGTCTAGGGTCAAGTAAGCTAGCTAAAGCTGAGTTGGAAGATTGTGATTGGTTTATGTTAGGTTTTCTTGACGAGGGTTTCCCTAAGTCAGTGCAGACTGACTTAGGTTTAGATTTGTGACTTGGTCTAACCTCCATTTGGTGGGTCCTGATATACAAATTCATCACTTTGTTTAGTAGATGCATAGACTTGTATCACTGATACAAGTGACTTAATTTTTCATATGAGAAAACTGAGGCTGTGAAACAAATTAGAGAATTGCAGATCCAGAATTAAACAGTCTTAAGGGATCTTTACTGCCTCTTTTTCACCCTCTTTCCTCAAAATATATCTATATGGTTATACATAAATAACTTTTAATAAACTGAATTGCTAAAAACAATACTTTAAAAAAAACCCCATCCTGTTGTAAAATGAATAACCACTCTAATTCATAATTAGATTTATTGAAAGTAGAGTATAACAAATTTTACCTACTACCATGTTTCTTCAGATGTTTCAATTGGGAAAATAGGAGCTGCAATATTCAACAAATGTACTTGAATTTTGCTTGAGCTATATAATCCTCTCTTCCCTCAAGGGTCTTTCCCCACTACCAGGCCCTTTATCTTCTGACGCAGCTAGCCTTTCTTGGAAGTATTGGTTGATCTATACTCTTTCTGGCATGGTGCATAAACAATTGATGTTTAATTGAATTCCAAGAGCATTCAGTTGGGGGGTCACTTAAACCTGAGCTTTTTAATGCGACAGATGAGGTGGAGAGATAGAGGGGGTGATCCTTACTGTTACTCTCCTAAGGCATTACTTAAACTCCTAAATACGTTTTTTGTGTTTCTTTCTTTCTTTGCCTATTTATCTGAGAAAGTAATCCTAGACTAATTTTGAGACGTGGTGGCAAAATGCAGGCAAAATACCTAAGATGTGCACAAAATGCTTGAATATTTTCAAAAACATATTTAATCTGCACAGAGATTTGATTCTGTTCCTAACACTCAGTAAGCACTCAGAACATGTGCTGAAAATTACACATATGTAGTTGAACTACTTTTTTCTGTAAAATTAAATTTAGAGGATGAGATGTCTTGGGTAAAGGAAAGTATATGGAGGCAGAACAATCATTCATATTCCTGCTTGGCTCCTTAGCAGTTCTGTGTGTCTGTGGGCAAATTATGCTGAGTTTTCAGTTTTTCCTTAAATAAAAAGAGATACTAAATATAATTACCTAATTTGGTGATATTAAACAAGAAAAATATATGTAAAATATCTGAAATATAGAAGATTTTTTAAAAATTATAGATATTTTTATAGACAGTGTTCCCTTTTGGGTTTTACATGTTCTAATTTTTTAATAATTTATAGATTAATGATTCTATGTATTTAAATTATGTATTAACTAATTTTTATTCTTGTCTATACTAAAAGATGACAAACCAATTTCTAATTAAGAACAGTAGTCATTCACTTGCCCAAAATAGCTGGAGAGTACACATCTTTGAATATAGTTTTATGTCTGTAACAGTAAATCTATACTGTCCAATTTTCAAGTTAGGATTTTATTACTATCATAATTCTTATTTTCTATTCCTTCCAATCTCTAAGCAATATTTTGAGTGAAATATTTTAAAAATGAATGTGTTGAGGACAGTTACAGATGTTTGACAAAGATATGACTAAAGAATCATTAGCCTCTTTCATTAACATAGACAGATATTCCACAAAAGAGTTCCTTTGCAAAACAGTTCCTTTGCTTGGAGTTTAGGAGGGAGATACTGGTGCAGTTAAATGATTCTTAAATAATTGTTTCAATAATAAGTTAAAATCCTCTAAAACTCTTTTTAAAAATCTACTTGTACAAGTAGAAACCAACATCTGAAAAAGATACATTTGAAGTTGGCCATCTTAATCATGGAATTCATTGAACACCATTAGTTACTTCTGTGTTAGATGCTGGGAGAAATACAGAATAAATTTGTGTTCCAGGTCATAAAATTACATAATCTAATTGATGAAACCAGTAGAACATACATGAAAAAATGCTTAAAAATGTAAAATTGTTTATAAATAACTCTTAAATTCTGTGCTAGAAATTCTGTAACTTAGGCATATAGCAAAGAACATCTAAGTGATTAAGTGAAGAAGTTGAGGGAGTGAGATTTTCCACGGAGGCCTGAATGTCTGGTGGACAGTAACGTCTGTGAGAAGTTTTGGAGAGGGGATTTTTTTCTTTTGCCCCAGGGTGTTTTGATGGAGACATTGTATCTATTGGAATAAATACATCAGACAGGAATGAAGGGTTGAAGTTCAATGAGAATTTTAAATTAAAGATTTAGACCTAGGAGTCATCACCATTGAGTCTGAAAGATGAACATAACTGTAGTTTCCATAAAAATAAATCAAGTTAACATAAACTTTTTAAATGGGTATGATCCTAAATTTCACGTTTAGAATTTTTAAGTTATAGTTTGGTCAAACCATGATGTATTATCTTAGTCTTCTCTGCCTACTATAACAAAATACCATAGAGTGGGTGACTTAAATAACAGATTTATTTCTCACAATTCTAAAAGCTGGGAAGTCCAAGATAAAGGTGCTTGCAGATTTGGTTCTTGGTGAGGACCTTCCTCCTGGCTTACAGACTACCACCTTCTCAACGTGTCTTCATGTGGTGGAGAGAGATCTCATCTAAGGATACTACTCCTCATGACCTCATCTAAAGCTAACTACTTCCCAAAAGCCCTACCTCTAAATACCATCAGATTGGGAGTTTGGGCTTCAATATGAATTTGGAGGGAACATGAACATTCAATAATGTGTGTGAAAGGATGGTGGACTCATCATCTGTGCAACTTGACAGGCTCCAAGTTATGTAGACAATGTGCTCTTTGTGCATAGTTATACAAGGATGAAGAAGAATCAAAGGTTTCTCATCAAAGGTATGAGATAAGTTTTATCTAGAGTAAGATAAATTGTGAACTTTGAGTCAAGAGATAATAGCCAAAAATATTTGAAGTTTTAGTTGCAGATTCTATAACCCCTACTGCTAATGGAACTTCTGTAATATTTTCCTACCAAATAGTTAGGGGTTTTACTTATGGAGCAGAACACATTGAGAGGCAAAGGAGGCAATAACTTAACACAAATCTGAGCTTACTCCAGTGAGTGCTGTGAACCAGTGGGTCAGCAGGGATCTACTCCCTGATGTGGGTGAAGGCAACTCCTCAACTGCCTCATATCAAGCTGACTGAGTGAGGCCTTAAAAGATCCTCCCCAGCTTAGTGGCCTGGAGGTCAGTGTCCTCAGTGGGGCCTGGTTTAGGGAGGAAGTGAGAAAATACACAACTTCCAAGAACATATAGATTGCAAATGTGTAACAGACCTAACCCTGATTCATTCATTTCTCTTATTGGGTTCAGTCAACTTTTGAGTATTTTATCCATTTACATTTTCTAATCAGGGTAAGGAGAGAATTAGGAAGATTATAGAAGTATGAAAAGCTATAGCTTTAAAAAACGGTTTCTGTTTCTGAATAATTTTACTCAAAAGAATTTCTTCTGATGTGACGCACACAATTCCTTAAAAAATAATGGAATATCTGTCAAACTGCGAATTTTTTTCTTGGCTGGAATTTAGTGTAGGGTGCAATGCCCTTTTCATCTCCACCAAGGAAAATATATTAAAATGAGTACTTTTTTCTTTTAAACTTTGAGCTTGACAAAATGTGTTCTTAAAACAAAAAAAAAACAAAAAACCTTCCTAAAGTGTGGTAAAAATCAGTGTATGCTAGAATGTAGATCTTGGGAAGTGTACAATTTATTCTGTGGTAATATTCGCTATTCTATAAATCTTGGCCATTTACTTAGGCAATGTTATGAATGCTATCTACTGTGGGTGTCTAAAGAATGTTCTGTGTTAGAAGCCAGATAATCTCATTTTGATTCAATTTAAGTTATTCTTGGGATTACCCCAAACCAGTAGGAGAACAAAGAATTATAAGTATAATCCTAGAAATATTTAACAATGATTGTAAGAAATATATATCTTCAAGTGCGTGAAGAAACATCACACTATCTTGGATATGTGAGCATTAACAGGGCATGGGATGAAGCCTGCAAGATATTTTTATTGTGTCCTCTGCATTGCTTCCACCTCTGCATTTACTAGAAGTACACCTTAGACTAAGGCCATCTCACATTAAATAAGCTAAATAATATTATATATATATTTATATATATATATAAATTATATTAAGTACTTAACCCAGTAATTGATCTATAGTTGGCAATCAATAAATGTCATTTTTCTTCTCTCATATTTATGTAATGTGGTCAACTGAGCTGTTTTAAATATATAATCATATTTGTACAACATTGAAGACATGGAATAAATTTTATTTACAGTAACAATTTTAAAAAATAAGGAACTCTGAGTAACATAAACATTAAAATATGACATCAAAATGAAGCAACCAGCAACAGAGTTTAAAAACTCAACAGCAATTAAATATGAGAATATTCTTTAAAGATTCAAACAGTAGGGCTTCCCTGGTGGTGCAGTGGTTGGGAGTCTGCCTGCCGATGCAGGGGACACGGGTTCGTGCCCCGGTCCGGGAAGATCCCACATGCCGCGGAGTGGCTGGGCCCGTGAGCCATGGCCGCTGAGCCTGCGCGTCCGGAGCCTGTGCTCCGCAACAGGAGAGGCCACAGCGGTGAGAGGCCCGTGTACTGCAAAGAAAAAAAACAAAAACAGTAACAATTTCCAACAAAAATTTAATGTGGTTTTAAAGAAACTGCTAATATTGGACCCAGAATTCCTTCATATGAAAGGAAAGCTGTACAGATGATGATATGGGTGGCTAGGTTCAAAATTGCTGCTGAAACATGATTCCTGATGCAATAGGTGGTTAGAGGGTCTTCTGAAAATAGAGACAAGCCACTTTTCACAAAAGTTGGAAACTACAGGGGTAGCTAGTGTAGAGCAAGATAATGAACATCTTGGCCCACACACATTTTCAGCTTACTTGTGCAAGACAGAAATATAGGCTGTAATTGTATCTATTGCCTATGCTTTTCACAACAATCTGAGAGGTGAGTTCAGCTTACCCATATATAGATATTTTCCTATCTGTTCATTATTTGAAGACTAATGCCACAATTACACTTTAAATTTGTGAAATATCAGCCAGTTTTGTCTTTTAATGCAATAAAATCATTTTTGAAATCTAATGGTTTCAAAAACAACTTGCATCAACCTTTAAAAAATAGTTTCAAACTCAACATTCACTTAATGAAATCATGCATCCTTCATGGCATGGGATGTTCACTTATCCCAAAACACCCCAAAGTGAGAAACAAAATGCACTTATCACATTTCTCTCCTGTGGATGACAGGAGAGGCTGGGAGCCTCCAGGGTTCCTGTGGGGTGGCTATTGCTCTCTCCTTAAAAGGGAGTTTTTGTAGTGACCACAGGAGTCCTAAACATTCTGCCAAATAAAAGTTCTTGCTCTTTGTCACAAAAGGGATTTTTAAGATAACCAGGATGGCTTCTGAGTAGTCATCTGTTGCCAGGAAAAATTTGGGGAGGAGGTCTACAGGGTGTGTAACCCATCTCTGATTAGTTGGTGGTGAGGCAACAGGATGGTGTCCCAGGAATCTCAATCATCAGCCTTCTGGTTTTAAATAGCCTAGGGTCCACATGCCTGTGCACAGCCTGAAGTTACCATCTTCCACCTGAGTGGGGGCCTTAGTTCTTGTAGAAGAGCTCAGAGCTATGTACCAGATTGTTAGGTATATTCCTTCAGGAGGAACCAGGATGCTGCCTCATCACTGTGCTACTGTTTCTTGACTGCCTTTCCTTTGTTTCTGCATTCCCTCACTCTAATTAGTAACTATTTGATTCTGCCCTTTGGAACTCAGGAAATGTCTAGGAGGCTGAATCCTTTTTCCTACAAGCAAGAAATGGGGAACACAGAAAGACTGTGCACTTGGGAGGGTCCCACAGGGTCCTGCTAGGTTTCAATTCCCCCTTTACTTTGGTACTTAATCTTGAGGGGAACAGGTGTTGGACAAGAAAGAGAGTAACATTTTGGTTGGAGAGGTTAATCAGACTCGGCAGAGGAACTCTGTTTTAGGGGGATTTGGTTTCAGAGCCAATTGTAATTGAAAGGAGTGAAGAACTATCAACCAATGGTGGGCCATTCCTCAGCATTGACAATGACATCATTGAGAAAAAAAGAAGAATGTGATACAGGAACAACAGGTAGTTACTGAGATATTTTGACTTGGCAATAATAAGGGATAATAGAGAATATTCTGCTCTCATTTTCTCTACCTATCCAGCAGGAAACCACATCTTTTATGTAAGATCATATGTATAATTTTCATCCTTAAATGCATACAAGTGCTTGAAAATAAATATTCTGTTCTTAACGGTTTGTTTAATATCTTGGAAAAAGAAAACTCAACCTAATAACCCTTTTGTTAGTCTAATATTCTAAAGTGACTCAACTGATAAATGTTTTGAACTTCAAGGAAAATTAGTTCTTTGGCAATAAAGTAGAACTGGTTAATCCAAAAGAGATATATGTCTTAAAGAATAAAACTTTGATTTAGGAAATTTGATAATGTTTAAAGATAATTATAATTTACATAATTTTCATTCAGTTAGTAATTTACATTATTTTCATTCAATATTATGTCCACTTATACTGTGAAATGGAGTTTATATATAGTTGTTCTCATTATTCATGGTTATGTTTTATAACATTGCAAGAAACACTGAATTAGCAAACCACTGCTCCTAGGGGAAATACAGGGTTAGGTTCCTACAAATCCCTGGACACATTTTTGTCAATGAATCATTACATAAATTTGGTTTAAGGCATCTTTAAATATAAACACACATTATATATCATATATTATATATATAGTTGATTCATTAACTTTAAACTCATGGTCAATAGCACTTTAACTCATACCTGAATGAAGCTTAGCTAACACATGTATTTTTTCCATGAGGTACATTATAATTATAGCCTTCTTGCCCAGAGGAATGCTACACAGCACTTTAGCACTAACTAGAGGGCCATTTTTAACAACAAAGGTTACCAACAAAAGCCCAGAAATGCAGAAAACATGGCACTAAACAGAATGCAGAAAGGACACTTGAGAGGTAAAACAGGAAGGCCATCACCTTGTTTGATCTCACCTAGGAGCAAGCACATTGGATGACTCAAGTATTTGTGCAGGTCCCTGAATATGTGAGAAAATGCCATGAGTATTGATTTTGGGGTTATAAATTTTAGTGAGAAGACCAAATTACAAATATGGAATCCATGAATAATAAAGATTGACTGTATATATATATGTGTGTGTAACATATATATACACATATATGTATGTATGAGTGTATATATATATGTATATATATAATATTTTTTTTCTATAAACCTTTTTAAGATTCTTTGGCCTACCAAGTCCTTGCAGGTCCTTCTATGTTTTTTTCTACCGAATATCTCAATGAATGGCTCTCCATCTACCCAAATCAATGACTGGAAGTAATCCTTGACTTTATCCACAGCTTTGAGTGCAATTACTTATCAAATATTTGTTGGGCTACTTTTAGTTGTATGGCACAAAATCAATAAATTATTTTGAGCATGAGTGTAATTTATTATAAGGATTCTGGCATCACTTATGGAACTCGAGGCAAGAATCAGTGTGAGCTTCCATATGGAACTGTAACCAAACTTGAGTGTCTTTAGGTTCTTCTTTTGTTTCTACTTCTGTCTGCACATTCATATCATTCTTGTCCCTCATTAGCTTCCTCTCCTACATAACAGAACATAACCACCCATATTTGTTGAATGAACAAAATGTGTGGGAGAATATAGATACAGTTTTCCCTCCAGATAATATTCACAAATCCAAGGAGTATAAATTTTGATTACTGGAAAGGGTCAAACTACTGCTGAATAAACTTTCTGGAACTGTTTTTAATCAAACATAGAATAAACTTTTATTCTATGAATATTGCCATGAAGTTTTTTTTGGTAACTATAGTAATGGCCATTTGTACCCAGCTGTTACCCTGAAAGAATAATTTACGGGGCATTAGTCATACAAAGCAGTAGTTAAAAGTGCTTTAACATACAGGGGTACGTCTGCTACACATACCTGCCAGACACACCGTTACATATCTACCCACCACATCTTAGTTTTTCAAATTATAAGATGTATTACTGCAACTCTAAAAATAACAACAACAAACTTTATTAGCTTGGGTGCTTTTAGCTTGAGTGATTTCTAACAATTAAAATATAACTCAGAAGAATATTTTTTTCTCTAATATAACCTGGAAAGTCAAGGTATAATTATCCAAGCTTTTTATTTCAAAAAAGATTATTATTAAAATCACCTTAGCTTAAAATTACTTTTATTTGAAGACCAAAACCTAAAATAGTATATGGAAAAGTTCTGAAATTAAAAGTACACTTTAGGTATAATCTTAATAATAGCATTATATTTATTAATATATCAAAAGTGGAATATATTTATAGAGCATTTTGCAGGTGAATGGATGTAATTATGCTTTTTTTTTTTTTTTTTGCGGTACGCGGGCCTCTCACTGTTGTGGCCTCTCCCGTTGTGGAGCACAGTCTCCGGACGCCCAGGCTCAGCGGCCATGGCTCACGGGCCCAGCCGCTCCGCGGCATGTGGGATCTTCCCGGACTGGGGCACGAACCCGTGTCCCCTGCATCGGCAGGCGGACTCTCAACCACTGCGCCACCAGGGAAGCCCCTAATTATGCATTTTTCTAAAGTTTAATCACATTGGAAAACCACACATATAATTCAGTTTTTGCATTATTTGTGTCTAATTTTTTAAATATGTATATATATCACAGGTTAGCTGTTATTATCACAGGATTCCCTCTTATAGATTATGCTCCCAGACCATAATAGGTATGTGTTAAAGGAAACAACTAATGTAAATATTAAAATATGAATATATTTCCTATAAACATACATATAAACAGGGTTCCACTTAGTAAATAGTTTCGAAATAACCATACAACTGACCACTTATTCTACCCATTTACATAGATAAATTATTGGTTATTAAAAAGTTCTAATCAATAGTTGTCCATGTGTAAAATTTACCACACCCGTCTTCCCCTCATTCTGAGCTACTCATCTTAATGCCTAAAATTCAGTAATTATAATTGAGGTTTATGTGTCATAACAACTAGCCTTTTGCTACCACTCATAAAGACAAACAAAACCCAGAATTTTTACATCTTTTTTCTTTCTAATACTTTGAGGTCTTCACACCAACATTTTTGCCACTGGGTTACATGTTTTGAAATTAATCTTCCTCATGGGTAACTTACTCCAGTCATCTTAAGTACAGGTGCCAAATTTTGGTGGATTTAGGAAGGGATTTCTACCAAATGAGATCTTAAGCACTGCTTGCAACTGCCAGAGATTTTTGTACTTTCCCAGGAATGTCTTTGTTGTGAATTGAAATTCTGCAGCCAAAGTCAAGATTTCAAATGCAGGGGAAAACAGATAAGAGAGAGGAAGGGCAAATAATTCTCCCTGACAAGCACTCAGTTAGCATCTTGATGGGGTGTCTACACTCCTGAGAAGTTGTACTGATGCACGGTCTATCTTATAAGAGCAGGAAGTCTAGAGTTTTCTTTTTTCCTTTTGTAAGAGGCTCTAGGTTCTTTTCCTGCAGTAAGGACTGAATGCACAAGTAGTATTTAGACAACATCCTGACAGATGAATCCCCTCTGCTGCTCAAAATCCACTGGAATCATTAGAAATAACTGTCAGCCTAAGTAGAGAATTAAGTGAAACAAACCTACTGGGAAGTGTTTGTTGTTACTGTACTTTATTTTTTTTTAACTGGAGTATAATTGCTTTACAATGTTGTGTTAGTTTCTGTTGTACAGCAAAGTGAATCAGCCACACATATACATATAAGCCCTCTTCCTTGGATTTCCTTCTCATTTAGGTCACAACAGAGCATTGAGTAGAGTTCCCTGTGCTATACAGTCTGTTCTTCTTAGTTACCTATTTTACACATAGTGGTGTATATATGTCCATCCCAATCTCCCAGTCCATCCCACCCCCCTTTTTCCCCCCTTGGTATCCATACATTTGTTCTCTGTCTGTGTCTCTATTTCTGCTCTGTAAATAAGTTCAACTATACCATTTTTCTAGATTCCACATATATGTGTTAATATACGATATTTGTTTTTCTCTTTTGGACTTACTTCACTCTGTATGACGGTCTCTAGGTCCATCCACATCTCTACAAATGACTCAGTTTTGTTCCTTTTTATGACTGAGTAATATTCCATTGTATATATGTACCACATCTTCTTTATCCATTCCTCTGTTGGTGGACATTTAGGTTGCTTCCATGTCCTGGCTATTGTAAATAGTGCTGCAATGAACATTGGCGTGCATGTATCTTTTGGAATTATGGTTTTCTCCAGGTATATGCCCAGGAGTGGGATTGTTGGGTCATATGTTAGTTCAATTTTTAGTTTTTTAAGGAACCTCCATACTGTTCTCCATTACTGTGTTTTAGATCTATTACATTTTTCTTGTCCTTTCACTTGCACAATATCCTAGATGAGTAACAACTTGACTGAGAAAATTGAAGCAAAGGAGATTCGAGTCTTCCACAACTATATCCACCTACCTACTTGTGTAAATGTTCCTCAACTCAAGCTTCTCTTCTGGTTTTATGAAACAACTTTCTGTGCATCTAGCTAGAATACCAGCCCCTATCTCCCATTCAAGGTCATTGCTCCAGCAATTATCCCTTCTCTTTCTTGCATCTTTTTTTTTCCCCCCTCTCTAAAGCATGATACCATCAGCATACAGACATACTGTTATTTTTCTCATCCTAAAACAAAGAGCAAAAAGATCCCCAAATGAACCTCTCTTGTTTCCACTCTATCTTCCAGCTCCTGTACCATTTCTCTCATAACTGAAGCAAAACTCCCTTGAAAAGATTCTCCATACTCACTGCTTCTCCAAATGTCTTCCTCCTATTCTCTCTTTAACATATTTCATTGAATTTTTTGTCTCCACTGCTACATCTGAACAATTACCAAAATCATAATAAGTTATTCCTCTCCCCATCTTAGATTCTCAGCTGTGGCTCTATAATAAAAGAACAATTAACAAGAGAAAATGTTTATTAACATGGGCATCATTTCTGTATCTTATGGGAGTACCCAGAAATGAGTAACTCAAAGAAGTGGCTTAGAATTCAGGCTATTCAGGCTACAAAGACAATAAAGTTGTAGAGAAATGACAGCACAAAGGAAAGTTACATTAGGCTTCCAAGGGTGGCAAAATGTGGGAAAGCAAATATATGGGAAACTGACTAGATAGAGGCTAGTTAGTAAAGTTTGTCATGTAGAGTCCTTTGGCAGTCTCCAGCATAAGGGTCTCAAGCTGTCTCCAGTGATTAACTTGTATCCTTCCTGGTAGGGGAGGATGGATGCCTTTGAAAATTTATGTGCTGCTTTTAGGTAAATAGGTTGGGGGCAGAGAGCTTTTCTTGTATCTGCTTTTTATTTGCCTTCAGCTCAAAATAATCCTTATGTCAAAGTGGCATATTGTGGGGTGACATTCTGGTTTCCTTCAACCTCCACATTGCTAAACCCTATAATCACTTCTCAATATTCAACTTTCTTGATCTGTCAGTAGTAACTGACACAACTGGATCTCTCCCTCCTCCTTTTAATACTTCCTTCACTTTGCCTCCAGTACATCACATTCACCTGCTTTTGCCTTCTCAGTGTCTTTGCTGGTTTCTGTTTTTCTCTAGGGCATTTTTTTTTTTTTTTTTTTTTTTGTGGTGGTACGCGGGCCTCTCACTGTTGTGGCCTCTCCCGTTGCAGAGCACAGGCTCCGGACGCGCAGGCTCAGTGGCCATGGCTCACGGGCCCAGCCGCTCTGCGGCATGTGGGATCCTCCCGGACCAGGGCACGAACCCGCGTCCCCTGCATCGGCAGGCAGACTTTCAACCACTGTGCCACCAGGGAAGCCCTCTCTAGGGCATCTTAATGAGAGATTAGAGCCTCTTTTATCTATCTTCACTCATTCCTCTTGTAATCTTATGCAGTCTCATGGTTTAAAATACCATCTATAAGCTGATGACTTGCAAATTAATAGCTCTACCTTAAACCTCTCCCTGAATTTCAGATCATCTGCCTACTTGACATCTTCATTTGAATGTTCAGTAAGCATCTAGAACTCACCATGTTCACACTTAGTTCCTAGTATTTCCCCAAAACCCTGCTCCTTCTGCAGTTCTCACCATCAAAATTTATAGTAACCCCGTACCTTTAGTTGCAAAGGCCAAAAAGCTTGATATTAAGTCCTTTGTCCTTTGCACCCCAAATTTGAGGCAAATTCTACTGACTCCACCACCAAAATTATCCATAAATCACCAACTTCTCTCTACCACTACCATGGTCTAACCACTATTTCTCATCTGTATTCCAATAGCCTCCTAACTGTCCTCCTTGCTTCTACCTTTGACCCATCCCACCTTAAGCCCTGTAGTTAATTCTCAAGAAAGTAGCCAGGATTCTGTCAAAACAAGTAAGTCCAATCATGTTATTCCAACGCTGGAAAGCCAATAATGGCTTGTCATTTCACGTGGAGTAAATGCCAAAGTCTTTAATATGACTTACAAGACCTCATCTGACTCTCCCTGCCTTTCCTCTGTGGTCTCTTCCAGTTCCTCCCTACTTCACTCTGCTCAGCTGTGCTGGCTTCATCATTGATGTTTTAAGCAACCACCCATGACAGAGCCTTTGCTCTTGATAGACTTTCTGCCCACAATGCTCTTTACTGAGACAGCTATATGGTCCACTCCCTTATTTCATTCAGGTCTCTAGAGTTGCTGCTCCAGAAGACCTTGACTGACCACTCTAAATATTAATATTCCTCTAGCCCATCTGCACTCCCTATTCTCTCGCTGCTCTATTTTTCTCAGTGTTTACCACTATATTTATTTATCTTGCTTGTTGTTTGATTTCTCCACTAGAATGTAATTGAGGGGAGGAATTTTTCTATTTCCTATAATGCCTGGCATGTTATAGTCAATAACAATTTTATTATAATCATGACATTTATTATTATATATTAATATTTTATATAATATATAAATGAATGATTTTTGTGACTACTTTGTGCACATGGTATAGAGAATGACAGCTTGGTCCATAACCAATGTAATGTCTCTAATCAGATAAGTTTGCCTGCTCACATTCTCTGATACAAAACCCTGGGTCAAGTAAATAAAAATGTTATATTCACATAGCAATATTAAGATACAATGAGGTAAATGGTGGTAATTGATAACAGCTTTTGTTAATTTAAACAACGAGGCCATTAGACTGAGGTGTGGTTTTACTGCCATGGTGGTCTGTATGAGCAAACGCAAATCGAAGCCTGTAAACCCCTCCAGGTCACGGAATCAAAACGCCAACCAGTCACGAACAGCCAGCTTGGCTTTAAGCTATAGCCAATCAAATTTCCTTTCTTTGCTTCCACACTCTCTCTATGTTAGCCCTGCCTTGGGCTCCTATCAGTGGGGTGATCCTAGCCACTTCCAGTTTGGTGCTTCCAGAGTCAAATCGATTTTTGCTCAAATAAACTCAAAAATTTTTAATATACCTTAGTTTATCTCTTAATACCTGGTTACATACAGTTGGAATACATTGTCACCAAAATCAATCTGAATGCATTTTGGGGAATTTTTACATTTAAATGTGTGAATATTATGATCCTGATTCAGGTAGCCTGTGTAGAGTTCCCTGAGGAGCCCCCCTGTAATAAAAGACAGATTAACAAGAGAAAAACAGATTATTAACATGTATACCTCATGTTTGCATGGGAGATACCCAGGGAAAATGAGTACATTCTCTGAAATGCGCCCAGGCCACCACCTTAAATACCATCTTCAGCTAAAGACAAAACTGTTTGGGGGGAGAGGTGTTGGGTAGGAGGCCAGTTAAGAGAGCTTATCAGGAAAAGCACAGTAAACTAGGGTAAGGTTGTTATGTAGATTTAAGTGGGTGCCTTCTTACTGCCAGGAGTGATCTTAGTTCCTTGACTAGGGATTGAACCCTGGCCCTTGGCAGTGAGAGCACAGAGTTCTAACCACTGGACTGCCAGGGAATACCCTGATAGGAGTTTCTTTTGATTTAGTCATCTTTCTCTTCTTGGTACAGAGGGAGACAGACTTACAAATGAATATTTCCCATATAAATGTAAATTTCCCTTACGAAAAGGATAACTAGTTCTGTTTTCAGAGGTCTCCTGTATCTGCATTTTCTCAAAAAATAATCTCAAAATAATCCTTATGCCAAAGAGGCATCTTTGGGGATGGTACGTTCTGCTTCCCTTCACCTAAGTGACCGAAAGTTGAACGTACTGAATACAATTCAATTCTCTTAAAGCCTTGTAATGTAGTTGTTTTATAGGGTGAACTTACCTAATGTTATTGCTTAAGACTTGCTGCATTTAGCCCCTTTGAATCTTGGTCCAGTATTATCCTGCTACCTGCTTATCACCTTACTTTCTGTCTTCTCTCTTCTGCCCATGTTAAAGACGCCAGAGGGAAGCATTTCCCCCTGTCCTTTTACCAGCTTATCCCATTTGCCTCTGGAGATCATCCCTGTATCTGCCAAAGCACACAGTGGCCTATTTAGTTTTTACATTGTACACACTCCTCGTCCTAGTACCATACCCCCTCATGACCCTAGCATTATGTGGTATTGGGGTCTAGTTGAAAGTTCCATTATTCTTGAACAGGACCAATAAAACAGGCTACATTTTCTTTCTTTGGAGATTAAAATTTTAAGTTTTGCTTTATAAATAAAAAGCACTTGATAGCTTAGAGTGTTTGATAATGCATTCCCTCACTGAAGAATAACCAATGAGTACAATTACAATAATTGTAATTTTAATATAGTATTAAATATATAATAATATGTAATATATTAATATATATTATATATTTAATATATTATATATTTAATATATAATAAATATTAAATATATAATGCATATTAATATATAATATATTAATATATAATATATATTAAATATATAATACATATTAAATATATAATATTTAATGTTAAATCCCTCAGGCTATAATTCAGAGCAGGAAGGTGAAACTGATATTAACATGAACTTAACACATTTTTAGCTTACATCTCAGTAATGGAATATCCATTTTAAGTTTTACAGGCCTCCCTCATAAAATTTAGTAAAGTGACCTTTACTCAATTCATTTTTAATATAGGATAAGGGATTTATTTTTCATCTTTATTGAGAACTAAATGACGTATAATATTCCATATTTGCTTTATATTTAATCCTTTTCTATAAAGCTGTGTACAGATTTCTAAATCCAGTGTAGAGAGTGCTAAAATATAGGTGAATGTATAATTGTAAAGTGTATGAAATAAAATTTTAAATACAGATACTTTAAAAACTGTTTCAGTAAGTTGATTATTAAAATTCGATATTATAAATTTTACTTTATAAATCTAGTGTGTAGAGGAAAAACTGTCAAGTTCTTAGCCACAATGCTAGCTTTCTTAGTTTAAAAGACAATCTCAAAACTCCAGCATTGTATTAGTTTCTTATTGCTGCTGTAACAAAGTACCAAAATCATACTGACTTGAAACAACACAGATTTATTATCTTATAGTTCTGTAGGACAAACATCTGACACTATCTCACCAGGCTAAAATCAAGGTGTTTGCAGAGCTGTGCTCCCTTCTGAAGGTTCTAGGTGAGAATTTATTTCCTTGGCTTTTCTAGCTTCCAGAAGCTACCAGCATTCCTTGGCTCCTGGACCCCTTCTTCCACCTCCAAAGCCAGCCATGCAGGTCTGGTCCATCTCACATGACATCATTCCCCTTGCTTCCATTCTCAAATCTCTTTCTTTGACTCTCCTCTTCTGCCTTTTTCTTCCACTTTTAAGGACCCTTATATTACACTGGGTTTCCCTGGAAAATCTAAAGTAATCTCCCTGTTTAAATGTTGGTGAAGAGCAGCCTTCATTCTTTTTGCCATGTAATTTAACATACAAGTTCCAGGGATTAATTAGGACTTGGCCATCTTTGGTGAAATGTCATTCTGCCTACTGCAAATTTCATTTTTACCAAATTAATTTTAAATTAATGGATATTCAAACACAGGAAATAGAAAAAAAAACTAGTGTAAAACTATAAAATAGGTAATATTAAATGCATTTTCCAGGTGAGGCAGTGCAGTATCTGAGAGGTAATGTTGACATTTGCCCAACCATTGAAACCCATTTGAACTCATATCAGTCCCAGTCTGCAGTCTAATCCTTCTATTAATTGTACTACTTGATACGATTTTTTGCCTATAGAATATGTTCTGGAGATGTATTAACTTCGTGGTTACTTAACACTGTCCTTAGGCATGTATGACTTGTATCAGTGGCAATAAATGCCTTCTCCTTGGTTAATCTCAGTGAGATCAATGGATTTGTTTAAGAAGCTTTTTGTTGGAAAAGAGACTCAATCTTTCAGTGTTTTATCATGGTATACTTATAACACCTTGATTCTGTCACATTTATAATGGGAACTTTGTATGAAAGAATACAAAACGCACTTGACATTTATCTTGCACTGAGTTAGTGTGCTCTCCTGTTTGGCTGGGGTTAACTTTAATCAGCAAGTTAACGCAGACATTTTGGAGATCTCACTTGCTGATACATAAGAACCCAGTACTTATTTGCATAATGCATCCTGCCAAGTTCAAGGGAATACAATAGCATAATAGAACACAATTTAGAGAACAGAGAAATCCAAAAGAACAAACCTTGTCAAGAACAAAGAACTTTGTCAGTACTCAGAAGAAATAATATTTTTATATATAGTTCTCAGCATTGTTTGTGGTAATTAAAAAGTATAGACATCATTGAAGTATTCTGTAATGGGCCTCTACAGTTTTATAAACAAATGGCATGTCTCATATATATATTGAACTTTTTGTGTCTGAAGTCAATTTAATCCCAATGTCCTAGCAAAATATCTAGCATGCTACTTTGTGCATTGTAGGCCCTCTGTAAATATTTGAATATTTGAAAATTAATAGCTGAACTCAAAATGAGTCTAAGGAAGCAGGTGTTTATATTAGTAAGGCTAATATTTACATAAATTCACATAAAATGAAATCATTGGTACTCTTTGTGAAGTTAAATGTATACACGTGTTACAGAAAATTGAATAACTTTATAGCCTAGTTAAGGGAAAATATCCAATAACTAAATTTGTCTGTATTATTCTGAGCACATGAAATTATCAACTGCAAAATGTCTCACATACAACCTAGAATTTATTAGGACTTTCACTGAGAGTGACATTGACTTTTAAATTTTTTTTAAGGTTGTTTTTAAAAGTTACTATTGCAGCACTGTTAGAGTTAATTTGCATTATGTTCATCTGTCAGCACTAAAACACAAAATAACTATAAGCATAAGAAAAAATATAGATGTCCACTGTGAGACTAGATGATAGGTATTTAGTTGAAGAAGACATGGAAGAAAATGACAGTTTTCTGACTGGATTTTTTTTCCACTAAAATAAAATTCCGTGAATTACACTATAATATAAAAGAAATGGAAAGTACTCATTGGTAGAAAAATGGCCACCCATTTCAAACTGGGAGAAAAAGTGTCCTGTTTCATAGAATTTAATTATTTAAAGAGAATATCTCAGAGAAGCTTTTTAGATGCATGGGCTAGGAAAGACTCTTCACTTTGGGTGCCTTTATTGCAGTCTTATATTCTTCAAAGGTAAAAACAAACAAGAAGTGAACATGAACAAGGCTTTATACTATGTCCTGGATAATATGGTCATTCTACAAGTATGTGTGTGTTACCTACAATATGACTGGCACAAGTATTTATTAAGACTCTAGTATTTGCTAAGCTGTATATTAGATGCTGAGGATTCAACAAACAGGACCAGTCCCTTATTTCAAGTTTATAGTGTACAGATGCCTAGTTGGGACAGGTACAGAGTTAAATATGTGCATTTGCACTTTCTGGCCTTAAGAAATCACCTTGAAAGGGCACCAGAAGCTTTTAAAATGGTTCTCCTCGAAACTAAGTACATATTGTAATATTCCAGATGGAAGCATATGACAAATTCTCTATACATTTCTCCTCTATGTCTCAACCGAAACCTGGCTGACCTCCAAATACCTGACTTCACTGTTGTCCTTTCAAGAAGAGGCTTGTTCATTCTCCCACACCCCAAATTCCTAAAGCAATCACAGCATTCTCCTAGTTGTTTTGTTTGTTGGTTTTGGGTTGTTTTTTTTTTTTTTTTTTGCCAATTCTAGATTATTATTCTTCTATACATATGTGAGAAAAAGCTCTTGATCCTTTAAAATTTATAGTAACCAAATTTACCACCCTCTAAACTTCCCCCTTTTGTCAATTTTCTGGTGAATCAGTCCTTCTCCATATTCATTGAGGGGTTTGACCCCCGGTTTACATTCTTCTTTCCATTTCATTTTCTGCATTCTTCTGAATGGTTTCCATACGCAAGCAGAGGTCCTATCCAACCCCCTAGTTACCCTATTTATTTGATCTTCAAACCTAATCACTTTCTTGGGGTTGAAACCATGCAACTCAGATTGGTACTTGAACCCACATGCTGGGACTCAAACCCAGCCAAAACCCAGTTTGGGACTTGAACCCATGGTCTTTTAACTGAGATCGCACACCTGGTCTCAGGACTTAATGAAGCTCAGGTTCTTAATGTCTCATCACAGAAAGAATTCAGTGAGAGACAAAGTGATAGGTAAGAAGTGGATTTATTTAGAGAGAAACGTACTCCACAGACAGAGTACTCTCACCATCTCAGAAGGTGAGAGTGGCACCAGGGTATGGGATTGTCAGTTTTTATAGAGGTGGGTAATTTCATAGGTTAATGAGTGGGAGGAGTATTCCAGCTATTTTGGGGAAGGGGTGGGGATTTCCAGAAATTGGGCCACTGCCCAATTTTTGACCTTTATGGTCGGCCTTGGAACTGTCATGGCACCTGTGGGTGTGTCATTTAGCTTGCCAATGTGTTACAGTGAATGTATACTGAGGCTTAAGGTCTAGTGGAAGTCGACTAGTCTGCCATCTTGGACCTATCTGGTTCTAATCAGTTTATGTCATGTACTCAAGCTTTTAAAGGTTGTGCCCTGCCCCCTTCCCTCCTGTTTCAGGGTGATGGGAATATTCTAAAATTGTATCATGAGATGGTTGCACAACTTTATAAATTTACTACAAATCATTGATTGTTTCATACTTGAAATTATTGAATTTTGTGAAATGTAAAGTAAACCTCAGTAAAGCTACTAAAAATTAAAAGAAAAAAAAATCAAATCACTGTCACATCTACTGTGGTTCAATATACACTCCAAGACAGCACACAGGAAGTTACCATCTGAAAGTTCCCCAACCCAGGAGTGTTAATATCCAACAACCCCTTTATTCATCTAACTCCCTTCCCTCTGGCTTTCTCAATCTCCTTCTCCCATGTATACATGGTCTTTGACTAAATTGAGACCTTTAGTTTCCCTCTCTTTCCCCTGTGTTGACTTCCTTCTCTATATTTTGGGCATTTTGAAGTTCATAACTTCCCATACTTTCTTTTTCTGCAGCCTTCCCAAACACTTCATTCCAAGTATTTCTTCTCCACTGTCCTGAAGATGCCGAAACCATCAATCTTCCTCTCACCCTATCAGCTCTTGTGTTGCTGAGCTTTATTGTTGGTACTAAAAGTGCATGCTTTCTAGTCTCTGCTGTTCTTTCAATGCAGGAAAAAAAAAAAAAAAAAAAAGCATCCTTAGCTGCTTCTCCCATTTCTTGTCTGTCTTCCAGCTCCCACAAATACAAAGACAGTCTTTACCCCTCTCATCTTACTCCTTGCCTGACCTGGCTTTTTGTTAGCTGGCAACTCTGCTTTATGCTTGGGTGTCAAGTATCTACTCCTTATCATTATCTTATTTTTCTGTTAGACGGAGTAGCCAATAATCTGGATCCAAAGCATCCCATCTCCAAAGGTGTTTTGCTCCATTAATTATCTCTTTATGTGTTGGATTCTTTCTTATGGTATATAAATGTGCTCATCTCTTCCACTCAGTGGCGGGTGGAGTGGGGGAATCCCTCCTTGACACCAGTCATTGTAACACAAACTCTTTTTTTGCTCTTGTTTGCTTAATCAAATTTCTTGAAAGCAGAATATATATAGTCACTTCATTTGCTCACAAATCTCTTTTCACTTTCCGAGAATGTGACCCTGTCCCCAAAATATCCCCAAATTTTCTCTGGGGGCTTTGTGCCTCAGATACTTCTCAGCCACTTTTTTCAGTATAATCACTCCACGTTAAGGAGCATTTAATACACTGCTTTGTGGCTTCCTGGTTGTCTGTATCGCTTGACAAACACACAACAACCATATTTTGTCAAAATTATAGCTTGTCTGTAGCACAATGCCTATGTCATAGCAGGTGCTTGAATAACACTAGGATGAATGACTAGACTACTACAGAAAATGAACCTAAAGCGTATTATTCCTATGAATTCATAGAACTCTATCACTGAAAGGGTGTTATGATTATTTAACTTCCCAATTCTCTAAGATACCCTATAAGTCTTACCTCTGTTAACTACTTACTAGTAACCTAATAAAGTCATTTCCCTTAATTTTCTCATAGGGAAAATCGAAAGATTGGAATAGACCGTAGTCCCAAGCTGTTTTGAAATGAGCTTATTCTAAATACAATTTTCAAGCGCACAAACTACATGCCACGTGTGTAAGTGAATGCTAGTAGTTGCCTGGGGCAAGGTCAAGGTGTGGTTACTTAGTCTCAATCCCTATCTTTGGAGCTACTGAGCAGGTGTCAATGAATGGATGAATGAGTAGAAGCTAGATTTGATGCCAATTCAGGACAGCTCCAGTTTTTCATGTTGTGAGTTGCAGATAGGGAGATAAATTTGTAAACCCTTCCTGATTCTGTGAGAGAATGAGAATGATAAGGAGAGGAGTCGGATATCCTAAAACAATATTGCAGTAAAATATGTTCCAAAGAAGGTTTAATTTTACACAAATACACCAAAACATAAAAGTAAAATCGATATATTTTTTAAAATGTGCTGCACTGTTTTAGGCTAAATCTGACTTCCTTTTTCCCCCTCTGCATATTGGACACTGTTCCATTTTTACTGCTCAGGCTATCACTTTCCTAAAGCAGTTGAATAAGCCCGAGAGGACAAAGGTATCACCCTGAAGGGCGTGAGCTTTGCGGTAGGGAAGCTGTTGGAATTCTATTCTGTTGACTCAGTGTCTCCTCAGATCAGATGAGTGAGAGAAGCTGAGCCTGTCAGCAGATTTTCTCCGACTGTGCATGCTCAAGCCACATCAAGCAGGTCAATAGTATCTCCAGCCTTTCCTGTTCACGGACAATATCTCCAACTCGAAGGGTAAAACTGAAGACTGCATCCAGTGATCTGCAGCAAGCCTCTGACTTTTAAGTAGGGATTGTTACAGAAGAGTGTGTGTGTGGCCTAAGACAACTGTGGGATAGTTAATAGGGTTGATGCTCTGTAAGGGAACACAAAACATTTAACCCCATCATGTAAAAAGAATCATACCCAAATGCACAATGCCTAAAAATACAAGGCTTTAAGTGTTAATAAACCTTATGCCCTGAAAGTTCCTGAAGCTTCTGTGAAAATGAAACTATGTTCAAATGCTATATCCTGTGAAGTAGAAATGGATCTGGTAAGTTTCGGAAGAAATTTCAACAGTGAAAAAAGGTGACGTAACCTTCCATAAGACTTTCTGTTTAACCTTTAGTTAATCAAATAAGTAAATTGACACTGTTTTCCTAGCTTTCAAATTGTAAAAGACTTCATTGTACTTTTCAAGTTCAATATTGGGTCTGAGACTCTGTGTGGAAAGGGTCAATAAAATAAAGAATATAAAGTTGATTGTGGCTGCATCTATTAAGTTGGTCTCTTATAGGGTCACTTCTCCTTTTTAGACAGAATTCATTTAAATGTTTCAAAAAATAGAATTCTATACTTACTAAAAATTTCTAAAGAGGAAGACACCAGGATTTCCTACCATTAATAAATAGTAACTGTTTAAAAGCCTTAATTCACAGGAAAATACTTCATTTTTCTACCTTCACTGGAGTAAAATGAATCATCATTTGTTGCACAATAACATTTACATCTTTAAGAAACAGTTTCCTATTACCGTTTTTTTCCCCTCAGAGGTCCCCACTTCCCTAATGTGTTTTGGGATTTTTTTGAGATATAATTGTTATATAACATTATATTAGTTTCAGGTATATAATATAATGATTTGATATTTGTTTATATTGTGAAATGATCACCACAGTAAGTCTAATTAAAATCCATTACCACACATAGTTACAAATTCTTTTTTCTTGTTATGAGAACTTTTAAGATCTACTCTCAACGACTTTAAAATATATAATACAGAATTATTAACTATAGTCATGATGCTGTACATTACTAAGATTTTTTTATAACTGAAAGTTTGTGCATTTTGACCCCCTTTATATACTGGGTGTTTCTTAATCAACTTCTCTGATTATAAGATAAAAAAGACACAACCAGATGTGAAAGCCTGGCTATTTTCCATTCATATTCACTGTCCCATAATTATTTATTATTCTATGTGCTATATTCACTTCTTGGGTTTTTTCTCCCCACTAAATGGAGTACTTTGAATTTCACCTGTTGGGTTTCATTTCCAATAGGTGCTTTCGTTTATTAAAGTAATTTTGAGTTCTGAAATGCTAACTACATTATAATACAACAGAATAAGACTCATGCCAAAAAAGTAGTGTCAAAGCACTGTGAAAATTCAAAGAAGGGAAAGTTAATTTCTATCTATGGGGATCAGGGTAAGCTTCACAGAAGAGTAAAATTTCGGCTAGAAGAGACAGAATTTGTTGGGCAACATAGATGTTGGGAGAAAACACTGTAATAAGAATGCAGGCACATATACAAAGGTATGAGAATGCTGGGTATTTAGAGGAAAAAGTAAATTGTTCAGTTTGCCATAAATATAAAATGCATAGGTTAAAGAGATTGGAATGGAAGATTATTGATATTTTATTATCAGAAATATAAAAATATATTTCCTCCAGTTCTCATTTACATAAAGAAAATATATAAAATACAGTCCCTGTTTAGTTTTCCGAGACAAACACTCAGGAAAATTGTATTTGAAATAAGTTCTGATTATTTATAACAGGACAAATATTTTGGCACTACCTCTTTTAGAGTATGAGGAAAATTATGTAGAATTCTTCAGGACACTTAGGAAAGCAATAAAATATTTAACAATCCACTTGTGTTTGGGTACCTACAACATTCATATAACTTGCATCTCTTGCTGATAGTGGTCTATTCAGTTTAGGTATCTAGTTTAAGGATCAGAAGACAATTAACATTTAATAACAAGCTCAAATGGCTTACCTGATATTGCTTCTATGTTATTAGCTGCTTGTTTCAACTACTTTACATTAATACTGCTAAATCAAAACAAAGGTTACTAAACAAGTAAAAATTAGCACAAAGGTGCTTTAAAAAATCTGTAATATGATTTTTCCTTATGTAATTCTTTTCAAGGTTACAAAAGTGAGCAATTTTTCTTAAAATGTAACTGCTCTGTAATGATGTAAATACCTTTTGGATTAAGTCATTTTTAATGAATGTAAAGGGAAACTTCTATTAAGATGTACGGAAACTGTCTACCATATAGAGAAACCTATATCTAAAACCTATTTAATTTTTTGTTCTCATTTTTACATGCTGGGATCCACTTTAAAATTAATTTTGTTTTGTAACCTTTTTTGCTCGTTCTAATAATAAGAAACACCCTGATGAATGAAAGACGGTATCAATATGTTTAAAATAGCCTAGAACTTCCTTATCTATGTCCCAAATGCCTTTTCTTCCATTTTCCTATGCAAGATTTATTGCCAAAAACAAAAATCAGCTTGCTTTCACTGAATTTTAAATTCCAAAAGGAAGCAAAACACATGCTAACTCGAAAATGAAAATGCCATCATATTAAGGTAGTGGATCTCTTAGACAAAAGGTGTATTCAAGTTCTGTTTCTATTTAAAGATGATGGAAAAAGAGCACATGCCAGCCTGTACTGTATGTGAGAGCTTTCCTATTGAACACCATTACTATTGGGTTGATATTATCTTGAAAATCCAAGAAGTAAAAGATACACTTTACTTGAGTATATGAATTTTGAATATAGCATGAACTAGAGATAATTTTTGCTTAACTAAAGAGATCGGGCCATAAGAGTGTTTTAGTTTGGTATATTGCCAACTTTTCTTCCTAGGTGATATAAAAATTTGAGCCAGCAAAAAGAAGCAGCTGCCTTCCTGAATGATTCTTTGTAATGAATGTTCTACTAAAAAGTAAGTGACCAGTTGTTGTTTTTTTAACATCTTTATTGGAGTATAATTGCTTTACAATGGTGTGTTAGTTTCTGCTTTATAACAAAGTGAATCAATTATACATATACATATGTTCCCATATCTCTTCCCTCTTGCGTCTCCCTCCCTCCCACCCTCCCTATCCCACCCCTCTAGGTAGTCACAAAGCACAGAGCTGATCTCCCTGTACTATACAGCTGCTTCCCACTAGCTATCTATTATATGTTTGGTAGTGTATATATGTCCATGCCACTCTCTCGCTTTGTCCCAGCTTACCCTTCCCCCTCCCCGTATCCTCAAGTCCATTCTCTAGTAGGTCTGCGTCTTTATTCCCATCTTGATCCTAGGTTCTTCATGACCATTTTTTTTAGATTCCATATAGATGTGTTAGCATACGATATTTATTTTTCTCTTTCTGACTTACTTCACTCTGTATGACAGTCCCTAGGTCCATCCACCTCACTACAAATAACCCAATTTCGTTTCTTTTTATGGCTGAGTGATATTCCATTTTATATATGTGCCATATCTTCTTTATCCATTCATCCATTGATGGACACTTAAGTTGCTTCCATGTCCTGGCTATTGTAAATAGAGCTGCAATGAACATTGTGGTACATGACTCGTTTTGAATTATGGTTTTCTCAGGGTATATGACCAGTAGTGGGATTGCTGGGTCATATGGTAGTTCTATTTTTAGTTTTTTTAAGGAACCTCCATACTGTTCTCCATAGTGGCTGTATCAATTTACATTCCCACCAACAGTGCAAGAGGGTTCCCTTTTCTCCACACCCTCTTCAGCATTTATTGTTTCTAGATTTTTTGATGATGGCCATTCTGACCGGTGTGAGATGATATCTCATTGTAGTTTTGATTTGCATTTCTCTAATGATTAATGATGTTGAGCATTCTTTCATGTGTTTGTTGGCAATCTGTATATCTTCTTTGGAGAAATGTCTATTTAGGTCTTCTGCCCATTTTTGGATTGGGTTGTTCATTTTTTTGATGTTGAGCTGCATGAGCTGCTTGTAAATTTTGGAGATTAATCCTTTGCTTCACTTGCAAATATTTTCTCCCATTCTGAGGGTTGTCTTTTGGTCTTGATTATGGTTTCCTTTGCTGTGCAAAAGGTTTGAAGTTTCATTAGGTCCCATTTGTTTATTTTTGTTTTTATTTCCATTTCTCTAGGAGGTGGGTCAAAAAGGATCTTGCTGTAATTTATGTCATAGAGTGTTCTGCCTATGTTTTCCTCTAAGAGTTTGATAGTGTCTGGCCTTACATTTAGAAGTGACCAGTTTTGATGCAACAATCTTAAGCAGAAACAGAATAACACCTGCTTCTTATCAAAATTAGAAAATGAGAATCATTATAAAAGATCTGAGCCATTCATTTATTTACTTAAAAATTATTGAACACCTGCTATGTGCCTGGCATTGTTCTTAGCCATAAGCCGTGAATTTGAGAACATGACGACTTCGTTACATAATAGAGTAACTACTGTTACATTTTCACTTATAGGATGAAACATTTAAGAAAAGTAGCCTATAAGTAAAAATGGCCAATGATCTATAATCAATTTTCCCTTGCGTAATTACATTTATTAATTTTGTTAATATAGTTACAGTCAAACCATCACTTTCAGGTACATATTTGATCATTTCAAAGTACAAAGAAAGGTTGTTTAATATCAGAGATACAGTTGTTAAAGTTATTAATACAATTCTGTCAACTGAACAATGCCTAAAATCTGACATTTCAGCACACAGGTCTTACTACTCTAAAAACATCAGTTATAGCTAATAGATCTAAAGGATAGCTTTTCAAAGTTTCACTTTCCTCAGCATATTCAAGTTATCATTAAAAGCAAAATAGCTGTTTGTCTATACAGATGTATCTCTAATTTGTGACAAACAAGACTGGGAGTCACAGTAGTTATTAAAGCCAAATCAGAAGAACAATTATTGATCACCTAATCAAAAACAAGGGTATTTCTTTATAAAAGGATTAATGATGGCCTTTGAAACAAGTTAAATAGGTCTTACATAAATAAATGGTAATAAAGGTAGATGAGTGAGTAAATATAATTTCAGAGATCCAATTAAGAGATTGGACTATGGGCAGTTTCAGGTTCGTACCCCAGTGCCTCAACTTAATTGCTGTCTGTCCTCGGAAAAACTATTTACCCCTTTGTACCTGAGTTTTATCAACGCTCGGTCATCCTGGATTTAAGAATTCTGAAGGAGAAAATGGCACTTATATATGGGTTGCTGGTTTAGGGCATATATTGCATCCTGTAGGAGCATATCTGAAATTTATAGGGATTATTCCTCCTCAGATGTCTAATACAGACCTTTTTCCAATATTTTAATCTTGGTTTTTCCATTTTGCTGTCTCCCAACTGGTACAACTGCTGAACATGAGTAGGCTATTCTACCAAATGAAGTAGATTAATACTAGGTATTGGGGAATTTAGTAAGTCTACCAAATTCCATGGGTGTGAGCCCATTGCTGCACTTCTTCTGTAAAAGATTGGCTTGGTTATCTGATGTTGCTGAGATACAATGGCAAGTGGATGAGGCTTTCTATAAGTCCACAGATGGTATTGCTGGCAGGAGGACTATCGATGGAGATTGCCTATTGACAGCCAGAATCCATGACCATCTCAGTAAGGCCATTTCTCTGTCCCTTCTGTATTAGAAAAGATCCAGTACAATCAGTCATTCACCCGAGGTCTAGCTGGTTCCCCTGGGGTATCGTTTCTGCTGTTTGCAGGCTGAGCACTTAGCCCTGACTACAACCATATCAATCTTGATGAACAAGTGTCTATGTTCTTGAGCCCATGAATAGCATATATCTCTGCCACCATAAGCACTTCTTCCCCAAACTTTAGGACTCATTAAGCAATACAAGGGTGGTTGGGGAAAAAGGATTAACATTTACAGGATGGTTCATTTTGTCCATTTAATTTGAGATCTTCATACACATGCACTGATCAGAACTCAACTGAAGACTTTTGTGGGTTTCTCAGCAGGTCTCGTGGCATGCTTTCTACGTCTATCTACTCTTCCGTCTCCTTCGGCGTGAATTCTAGACCTCTTGCTGCCTCTGCAGTTAGACTCCCAGTTTTATCTCTTAAACTCAGACTGCTGGAGTCTTCTCCTGGTTTCCCACTCTGCGGTATGGAAATTCTCTTCAGGCAGTAACCTAGAGTAATCATAAGGCTTACCTTATTTGTTGCCCCATTGTCAGGAATCAGTGTCCTGAAGTTTCTCATGTTCAATGTCTGAAAAGCATTATTATTTATTTTAGAAGTTTCAGGTGGTATGGTAAATCCAGTCCCTGTTACTCTTTCTTTGGAAGCAGAAATTTCCCACCTTTCCCCCCCCACCCCATATTTGCATGTATATCATTGGCCATCCTTTTATTTTTAACGCATCTGTCCAGAGTAATTTTTGTGTGTGAATAACAGTTATGTCTGGCACTTTCATTCAGTCTGAGAATCTCTGCTTTATACTTGTATTTAGACTATTTATATTTAATATAATTATTATTAGATTTAAATCTACTATCTGGCTGTTGTCTTATTCTTTGCTCCTTTTTTATCTTTGCTTCACTTTTAGATTTAATATATTTTATAGTTCCATTTTATCATTACAAGTGGCTCCCTTTATCTTTTTTATTTTTCAGTGGTTGCTCAATAGCTGACATTATAATAACTGTACATTATCTATTTTCATGTAATATTACTTCACTTAGAAGTGATAAGAACCTCATAATAGTATATTTTTAATTTTCTCCTATATTGTGGTATCATTGTCATACTTTTTATTTCTACAAATGTTATAGAGCGCACAGTAAATTTTTAATATTTAATATTTGTGTGTATGTGTGTGTAGATTCCAGTTTCACTCTGGTAACATTTTCCTATTCCCTAAGTGTTACAGACTGATTTGTGTCCCTCCCTGCTCATTTCATATGTGAAGTCCTAGCCCCCAAAACATCTCAGAATGTGACTGTATTTGTGCACACACAGCGAAAAGGCCATGTTAGAACACAGTGAGAAAGTAACATCTGCAAGCAAAAGGGAAATGCCTCAGGAGAAAACAAACATACTGATACCTTGATCTAGGACTTCCAGCCTCCAAAACTGAAAAAATGAATTTCTGTTGATTAAGCCACCCAGTCTATGGTATTTTGTTATGGCAACCCTAGTAAACTCATATACTAAGGAAATTTCTATAATATGTTGTAGTGCATATGTGCTAGAGGTTAATTCTTACAACTTTTGTTTGTATGAAGAATGTTTTATTTCCACTTCATTTTTTTTTTTACATCTTTATTGGAGTATAATTGCTTTACAATGGTGTGTTAGTTTCTGCTTTATAACAAAGTGAATCAGTTATACATATACATATGTTCCCATATCTCTTCCCTCTTGCGTCTCCCTCCCTCCCACCCTCCCTATCCCACCCCTCCAGGCGGTCACAAAGTCCACTTCATTTTTGAAATATATTTTTCTGGTTAAAGAATTCTGGGTGAAAAATTTTTATTTTCTTTTTTTCCTTAAATATTTTAAAATTATTTTTCATTTTCTTTTGGCTTGCATGGTTTTTGATTATCTGTGTTTTCTGTGTATGAAATGATTTTTCCCTCTGGCTGCTTTTAAGAATTTCTGTTCAATTCTGGTTTTAAGCAATTTGTGATGGGCCTTGGTGGAGTTTTCTTTGTGTTAATACTACTTGGGGTGTGTTGAACTTCTTGAACCTATGGGTTTATATTTTGTTTCAAATTTAGAAAATTTTGAGCATTATTTCTTCAACTATCTTTCCCATGCATTCCTCCTTTAATAGAACTCCAATTATATTTACATTAGATTACTTGATATTGTCCACATGTCACTGATGCTCTGTTTAATCCCTGAAGTTACATTTTTCTTTCTTGCTTCACTTTGAAATGTTTCTATGCTATATCTTCAACATCATTAATATTTTCTTCTGCATTGTCTAATCTGCTATTAATATCTTCCTACTTTGGATCTTTTTACATCTTCCATTTATCTTCTTATTATAATTCTATTTCCCTTACTTTCTTGAACATATGGTGCATATTTATAACAGCAGCCTTAATATCCTTATGTTTTAATTGTATTGCCTAAATTTTTATGGGTTTTCCATTGAGTTTTCTTCTCTGCAAGTTATTAATCATATATTCTTTCTTCTTTTAATACCTGTTAATTTTTTATTGGATGAATTACATTGTATATGGTGTGACTCTGCTGTCAGGTGAAAACTCCCAATATCCCCAGTCTGTTGTGCTCCAGAAATTAATTGCCTGTTGCTTCCTGGTGATTCTTTGGTCTTGGGTAGTTTCTTCTTGTGAATAGACAAATCAGTGCTTATGCACAGACTCAAGGAAACCCTTATGCAAAGCTCCAGAGCTCTCTTTGCAAGACGTATAAAATGTGCTTCTGGCCTTCAACGAATTTAGAATGTGGTGGGAGAAAGTTAAGAGATCTACTTGAATAACTATAGTACCATGTGTGCAGTGTTTTTTTAATCAGTGTACAAGCAAATCAATTTATTATGTCCACCTAAAATCAATAATCCCTGGATGATAGTAATGATAAACACTAATTTAGTACTTACTCTATGCCAAGAGCTAAGTGTGTCACATTCAACTCCTATCCTTACAAGAACTCTATGATATGTACTGATTTTGCAGAAGGGGAACCTGAGGTCTGTGGGAAGGTAACAACTTGGCCAAGTCACCTAGTAAGTGAGAGCCAAGATCTTAAACAGTCTGATTCCAGAGTCAATGTGCTTAATTAATAGTTTGCCTTCAAAGATACTTACTCATACAGACCAAATAGAAGATACAACCTAAGAGCCTTACCTTACTAACTAAAGAATTTGAATTTAAATGTTGTCTTCAAAAATGGCTTGCGGGCTTCCCTGGTGGCGCAGTGGTTGAGAGTCTGCCTGCCAATGCAGGGGATACGGGTTCGTGCCCTGGTCCGGGAGGATCCCACATGCCGCAGAGCAACTGGACCCGTGAGCCACAACTGCTGAGCCTGCGCGTCAGGAGCCTGTGCTCCACAACAAGAGAGGCCATGATAGTGAGAGGCCTGCGCACTGCGATGAAGAGTGGCCCCCCTGCTCGCAGCAACTAGAGAAAACCCTCGCACAGAAACGAAGACCCAACACAGCCAAAAATAAATATACATAAAAGAACAGCTTCTATTGCTTTAAAAAAAACCAAAAAAAACAAAAAATGCCTTGCAAACTTTATCGTACCATACAGAGTGGTATTGGTATCCATTAAGATTGAGTTCAGTTGACAGTAATAGAAACTCTACCCAGAGTGGCTTAAACCAAAAATAGGATGATTATTTAACATAACAAAGTCCAGAGGACAAAAGACCAGAGTTGATATTGTGGCTTAAGGATGTCAACAGGAACCCAGGCTCTCTGTGTGTCTCTTTTTAATTTTTGTGATATTTACCCTTGTGGTCTGAAGATGACTCTTGTATCTCAAAGCATGCTTCTGTGTATGCAAGGGAAGAACAACAGAGGGAAACAGACAAAAAATGAGGCCAAGAGAACTGGCTCACTTAACGGCTTTCCCTGCAGCTCCACAGTATGAATTCTGCTTGTATCTCTGCTTAGAAATCCATCACAGTAGACACTTCTAGCTTCAAGGGAAGCAGAGAAGTGTGTCTTTTTCTTTTTCTTTTTACTAGGTGCATTGCTTCCCTATTCAAGTAGGGAAGAAGGAAAGAAAATTGGGAGAAGGCAATTAGTAATACCTCTACACAATGATTCTATATTCAGCAACCTTATCCTGTATTCTTAAGTTTTGCCAAGCATTTTTGAGAGTGTGCAGTTATCTGTACCAGTTGATTGCTTTCTTTTTAAAATTGTGGTCCAAAGTAATACATTTTACTTTGCAACAGTTTGTATTTTATCTCCAAAGAATGAGGCCACTGATTTAATTGAGAGGGTGTGACTAAAGAGAAAATTTAGGTCTTAAACACACTTCACGGGCTTCCCTGGTGGCGCAGTGGTTGAGAGTCCGCCTGCCGATGCAGGGGACACGGGTTCGTGCCCTGGTCCGGGAAGATCCCACATGCCACGGAGCGGCTGGGCCCGTGAGTCATGGCCACTGAGCCTGCGCGTCTGGATCCTGTGCTCCGCGACGGGAGAGGCCACGACAGTGAGAGGCCCACGTACAGCAAAAAAAAAAAAACCACACTTCACCCTAAGTGTACTTGGATAATCCCATTGGCAGCTAAAAACCAGAGTGGTTAAAAGGAAAAATCTGTTGCATTTGGCAAATTAACACTTAATTGAACATTTTGCTTGAAACTTTTGCATAAAAGAAGCAGTCATAATCATTAGAGCCACACAAGGAGTTAGTTTATCAGTCACTTATTCCCATCTATCCACTGTTAAATCACTTTTCCTGAGATGATGCTCCTGGCCCACCTGCTTTTAATATTTTGACAGCCAGTTTTTCTTCAGCTTTATATCTCCCTGCCCAACACAAGAGTTCATGCAGTGATGAGATTCACTTCAGTGTCATGGAACGAGCCATGTTTCATTACGCCATTTTCAGGAAGCTTATACAGTACTGACATAGTAGAAGGACTTATAGGTGACAGATTAAAGAATATAGTTCTTCACACACACAGTACTGCATATAAGATAGATAACCAACAAGGACCTTCTGTATAGCACAAGGAACTCTACTCAGTACTTTGTGATAACCTATATGAGAAAAGAATCTTAAAAAAAATGAATATATGTACATGTATAACTGCATCACTTTGCTGTACACCTGAAACTAACACAACATTGTAAATCAACTATACTCCAATAAAAAAAAGGAAAAAAAAATTTAGTTCTTGAACTAGTTGTAGATATTTGTTGCAGGTACAGTATTTACATAAGACCTTTTTTCTTAAACTTTGGACCTCATTAGAGAGCAAGGTATTTAAAACATTTTAAAATTCAGCTATAAGACTATTATGTGATTAGCTAATATGTATCAAGTAATTATTGACAGGTGCTGATCTAATTTAGAAGTGCTTTTTTTCATTATTAAAAGTTTAAACATTATTATAGAATGATAGAGTAGAAGTAGAAAGTAAACTTTTTTGTAGGTTGGGTTTTGGTAGTATACTCAATTAGCATGGGCTGATTGTTCCCTTCCCCAAGGTCAACCCTAACAGAATATAAAGACATGTCAAAAACCTATGAAAAATAAAACAGTGAGTAATTGATGCAGAGAGAGTGTACTACTTAAAATGGTATGTGTGTGGAGGGGAATGATAGTAGCTATGGCCTGGGGAAGAAGGAGGCTGCAGCTGGTAATGGGAGGATAATTTAGGAAGAAGAGTTTGAGTTCTGCTTTTGAACATTATATCCACCATGCTACTCGCTACCACCATCCTCATGGTGCCTTGGGCAGTTAAAATGTCTATGCCTCTCCTCAGGACTTAGTGGCAGAGGCTCAGTCATCTGATAACAGGAATACTTAGGGGTAAAATCTGACCAATGACACAGGCCCAGCTGGAGAGAGGAGTCAAAGACAGTGGGTACTGACTAGGCCAGAGCTAACTGTCCCACCTCTCCCCATCCAACTACCCAGCAGTGCTGCATCAAAAATTAAAAGAATGCCTCTGTTAGTGCTGCCTCTCCCTGGGAGCGATTGAAAGAGGCTGGGAGTAAAGCCCTGTCCCAAGGGTTGGTGGTGCATAGGACTGATGAACTGTGGTTTCCTGGTCCTGGGGCTCTCCACCCTGAGTCCTTCCCCCTATTCTCTCCTTCAGCCCATCTGGATTGTCATAGATTTAGGTCTTTCATGTTCCCCAAGTATGCATTCTTGGACAGAGTAGCCAATATACCCAGAGGAACATGAGTTGACCATTCAAAATAAAGAGATGTCTAGGGAGTATATTTTTATTTCAAAATTTTAAAACATTAACTTTTTACAGTTATCAACAGAAACAGGTGTTTTTAAATAAAGAATTTTATTTATTTATTAGGCCATGCCCCATGGCTTGTGGGATATTAGTTCCCTGACCAGGGATGGAACCCAGGCCCCCTGCAGTGGAAGCACAGAGTCCTAACCACTGGACTGCCAGAGAAGTTCCTAAATAGAGAATTTAAAGTAGGTATAATAAACACTCGCGGTTTAGGGAGATAACAATATGAAAAGAATAGACACTATTAAGAAAATCAATTGGCAATATTAGATGTGAAAAATATTAGATATACAATATTAGATATGAAATGAAAAACATAGTAGATTTAAAAAAATAGAATGATGCAGACAAAAAAGAAATAAGAAAGCTGGAAGATCAAATTGAGCAATTCTCCCAGAAGAGAGTAGATAAGGAGAAAGGAAATGTTAACAAATATGGAACCTATATGGAGAAATATTAATATCCACATAACAGGGATCACAGAAAGGAAAAAAATGGGAGAAGTTAAATTTTTTTTTTAAATAATGAAGAGAAACTTCTCAGAACTAAAAAAAAATGAAAGGTCTCAGGTTAAAGAGATCCACTGTATACCAAAAGGAAATATAAAGAAAAGCTACATCTAGATATAGTAAAAATTAAGAGTATTGAAAAATTCTAAAGTTTTCTGTAGAAAAAGAGATCACATTTAAAGGAAAAAAAGGAGATGCAAGAAAACAATGGAGTAATACCTTTAAAGTATTAAAGAAAAAGAACTTTCAATCTAGAATTTATATCCAACCAAACTATCACTTGAAAGTGAGGGTACTGTTAAAACCTTGTTAAGCATAAAAGGACTAGGAAGATTTGCCTCACAAAAATTCACATTAAAAACACTTTTGAGGGCTTCCCTGGTGGTGCAGTGGTTGAGAGTCCGCCTGCCGATGCAGGGGACATGGGTTCGTGCCCCGGTCTAGGAAGATCCCACATGCCGCGGAGCGGCTGGGCCCGTGAGCCGTGGCCGCTGAGCCTGCGCGTCCGGAGCCTGTGTTCCGCAACGGGAGAGGCCACAACAGTGAGAGGCCCGCATACCGCAAAAAAAAAAAAAAAAAAAACCCACCACTTTTGAGGAAGTACTCAATATGAAGAGAAAAAAGTCTCAGAGATGCTCTAAGAAATATGCTAATTAAAATGATTAAATAGCTAGATAAAATTCATAATTAAAAAAATAAGACCAAAAAAGAGAAACAGTAAACCCATAAGAACTCGTAAGAACCCAGAAACAAAATTCTGGACAACCATCAAGATGAGTGTTGGGAAATGAGAGACCAACATAATATAAACATAAACATAAGAGAATGTTTTTGTAATTTTAGAGAGAATATTTAGATTTTTTAATACAAAGAAAGCAGTAAGAAGAGTTTAAAAAGAAATGTAAGGTGTGAGACAAATTATAAACTAAGATTGGCAAAACCAATCTAAATATACCAAAATTCAAACTACATGTTAATAAACTAAACTTGCCAGTTAAAAGACAGTGATCACCCACTGGGAAAACTAATGCAGCTAAATGCAGGGTGTTGGGTTGCCTTGTGTCTTGCCATAACAAACAAAGTCCAAATCTCAGTGGCTTAATATTTTTTTCTTACTGACATTAAAATCCAAAGTAGATCTTTAGAGAGTGGAGGGAGAGTGTTGAGAAAGGAGCAACTGGAGGAAAGTTGTGTCCATACAGTTATTCTGGGCCCAGGTTCCATTCAGTTACGTGGAATTCTCCAGCGACTCTTCTGTTTCCGGCCAGCAGGCAGGCAGAAAACAGACAGCATGCAGGCTACCAAGGGAGATGTTAGGGCAGTTTGTAGTGGCTTACATTCTGCTTGCTCACATTCCATTGTCCTGAATTCATTTTCGCAGCCTTCTAACTTCAGGGGAGACTGAAATATGGTCAGTTTTTATGCTAAGGAGTAAAAGAAAATGTTTGAATTGTTCTCTATGCCTGATCTGCTCTTCTGGTCCTCAAATATGTTTCTCCCTTCCTTCCAGAGAACACCCAAAAAAGAATCCCAGGTTCCTTCCAGTTGCTGCAGCTATCATAAAGTCCGGGATATCTAGATGATAAACAGCTTTCTCCCTCAGATGCACCTGCAGTTCTTCTTGGTTCAGAAGTTATGAACTAAAATAACAGGTTACCTACTGCCACCAAAACATACACCTAATGTGTAGTGAAGAAAAATGGTCAGGAAATCACAATAAAATTCTTATTTGGCAAATGGGAAATATGTCAGACAAATTATCCTGAAAAAGCAGATATGGTTATATTAATATCAAACAAAAAACTAAGACAAAAAGCACCATGAGGAACAGAGACAGTTACTACATTTAGAGAAAATGTATAACATCTCTCACCAATATAACATCTCTAAACAGATATGCATCTAATAAAAATAGTCCCAAAACATACGAGGATTAATGGGTTAAACTAAAGGAAGTAATTGCAAATCTACTTTCATGTTGAAAGATTTCAGATACATCTCAATTATTGATAGGCTACACAGATGAAAACATTAACAAGGATTTAGAAAATCTCAACTACACAATAAGCTTGACCTAATAGACATATATCAAAATTTACATCTAGCAATGAGAATACATGTCCTTCTCGACCACACATGGAAATTTAAAAAAAATCATATACTAAGACATAAAATAAGCCTCAACAATTTTCAATGAATAGATAATGTGCAGACTGCTCTCTTTGACTGCAAAGCAATTAAGCTAGAATTTAGTGACCAGATAAATTAAAAATCCCATACATTTAGAAATATAGAAACACTTGTAAATGATACATAGGTTAAATATGAAATCATTCTAGAATGAAATCATTCTAGAAACTAGAAAGTAGCTAAAACTGCAACAAAACAGCAAAAGCAGTACATTGAAGAAAATTTACTTGTTTATATTAAGAGAGAAAAGGTGAAAAGTCCAACTTAGGAAATTATAAAAAGAAAAATGTAAAACCAAAAACCTTAGGTGAACCAGATATGCTTACTTTAGTATAGCTCTATATTATTGGACTATTGAAGTGTGAGAAAGCCATGAAATGCCTTTCAAGAGGCATTAAAGTACAACTAATTAACGTTAATAAATTATAGTTGAATCATTAACCTTGTGAACTGCAAGGTCAGACAATCCTCATGGAATTTCAGGACAAAAACCCTAAAGGGAAAGATTATTTTGTTATGCTGTTATGTAGAAATAAACTATGATAAAAACAAGAGAGAGAAGGGATTTTTCCATCAGATTTTTTTTTGGACAGCCAAATAAAGGCATACTCTAAAAATTACCGTTATAAATTTCAACTAATGTTGAAGTTAGAAAAATTCCTGTATAGAGTGACTGCATTAATTCTCTCACTTCATCTTCACAAGTGCTGAGAAAGCAAAGGAAGCATGGACATACCGGATAATTTCTACTATTCCATCAGATCCACTCATTTAAAATTAAGTGGAAATACAGTAAGTCCCCTACATACGAACGAGTTCTGTTCCGAGAGCACATTCCTAAGTCCAATTTGTTCGTAAGTCCAACAAACACAGTCTTTATCGCTTGGCACTTCTTACCAGTACCAGCTACATCACTGTTGCTTTTATGCTTGCTTCCGGACATCCTGGGCTTGAAATAAAGATGCCATACTACTGTACTCTAGACAGTACTGTACAGTAGAGTACACAAAAGCACAACCATTTGTAGAGGATGCACACAGAACACAGCCACTTGTAGAGGATGCACACAAAACACAACCACTTGTAGAGGGTGCAAGTGACAATGTACACCAAACACATGAACTAACTTGTGTGATTGGACATGTGAATGCACGTTCACATCTTTGAAAGTTCTCAACTTGAAGGTTCATATGTAGGAGACTTACTGTGCCCATATCTGTTATTTCTGTTTTTTTAGTTTTTTCCCCATATTTGTTGTAAATTCTCACTGAGTGATGAAGGATTCAAGAGACAGTGGGAAAAACATGGGCACAGGCCACTGTCAAATAGGCTTCAAGTTTGATCCAAGCCCTGATATTTCCCAGACAGGAAACCTTATGCAAGTCATATAACTTTTCTTAGGCTCATATAATCTTACTTTTATAGGCTTCCTTTAAAGTGGATGAAAGTGTAACCTGAATCAGCATTCTCTTGTGAAGGTTAAGTCAATTAATGTTTATTAAAGTTCTATGTTGCAGACAAGATAGCATGCAACGAAATATTGAATATTCTTGGCACGTGGTAGTCATTTTATAACTAGGAGTTATGAAATGATCATACTATTCTAATAATTCTCTGCATTTTAAGGAAACAATGTAAAGCCATGTTCCTAAGGGAAAAAATTCTAATTTTTTTCTAAATATTATTTGCCAATCCATTAAAATATGAATTTTTTTACATCTTTATTGGAGTATAATTGCTTTACAATGGTCTGTTAATTTCTGCTTTATAACAAAGTGAATCAGTTATACATATACGTATGTTCCCATATCTCTTCCCTCTTGCATCTCCCTCCCTCCCACCCTCCCTATCCCACCCCTCTAGGTGGTCACAAAGCACCGAGTTGATCTCCCTGTGCTATGTGTCTGCTTCCCACTAGCTATCTATTTTACGTTTGGTAGTGTATGTATGTCCATGCCACTCTCTCACTCTGTCACAGCCTACCCCTCCCCCTCCCCATATTCCCAAGTCCACTCTCCAGTAGGTCTGTGTCTTTATTCCCGTCCCACCCTAGGTTCTTCATGACATTTTTTTTCTTAAATTCCATATATATATATGTTAGCATATGGTATTTGTCTTTCTCTTTCTGACTTACTTCACTCTGTATGACAGACTCTAGGTCCATCCACCTCACTACAAATAGCTCAATTTCGTTTCTTTTTATGGCTGAGTGATATTCCATTGTATATATGTGCCACGTCTTCTTTATCCATTCATCCATTGATGGACACTTAGGTTGTTTCCATCTCCTGGCTATTGTAAATAGAGCTGCAATGAACATTGTGGTACATGACTCTTTTTGAATTATGGTTTTCTCAGGGTATATGCCCAGTAGTGGGATTGCTGGGTCATATGGTAGTTCTATTTTTAGGGGTTTTTTGTTTGGTTGGTTGGTTTTTGCCGTACGCGGGCTTCTCACTGCTGTGGCCTCTCCCTCTGCGGAGCCAGGCTCTGGAGGCGCAGGCTCAGTGGCCATGGCTCACGGGCCCAGCCGCTCCGTGGTATGTCGGATCCTCCCAGACATGGACATGAACCCACGTCCCCTGCACCGGAGGGGAACTCCCAACCACTGCGCCACCAGGGAAACCCTATTTTTAGATTTTTAAGGGACCTCCATACTGTTCTCCATAGTGGCTGTACCAATTCACATTCCCACCAGCAGTGCAAGAGTGTTCCCTTTTCTCCACACCCTCTCCAGCATTTATTGTTTCTAGATATTTTGATGATGGCCATTCTGACTGGTGTGAGATGATACCTCATTGTAGTTTTGATTTGCATTTCTCTAATGATTAATGATGTTGAGCATTCTTTCATGTGTTTGTTGGCAATCTGTATATCTTCTTTGGAGAAATGTCTGTTTAGGTCTTCTGCCCATTTTTTGATTGGGTTGCTTGTTTTTTTGTTATTGAGCTGCTTGTAAATTTTGGAGATTAATCCTTTGTCAGTTGCTTCATTTGCAAATATTTTCTCCCATTCTGAGGGTTGTCTTTTGGTCTTATTTATGGTTTCCTTTGCTGTGCAAAAAGCTTTGAAGTTTCATTAGGTCCCATTTGTTTATTTTTGTTTTTATTTCCATTTCTCTAGGAGGTGGGTCAAAAAGGATCTTGCTGTGATTTATGTCATAGAGTGTTCTGCCTATGTTTTCCTCTAAGAGTTTGATAGTTTCTGGCCTTACATTTAGGTCTTTAATCCATTTTGAGCTTATTTTTGTGTATGGTGTTAGGGAGTGATCTAATCACATATTTTTACATGTACCTGTCCACTTTTCCCAGGACTACTTATTGAAGAGGCTGTCCTTTCACCACTGTACATTCCTGCCTCCTTTATCAAAGACAAGGTGGCCATACGAGTGTGGGTTTATATCTGGGCTTTCTATCCTGTCCCATTGATCTATTTTTCTGTTTTTGTGCCAGTACCATACTGTCTTCATTACTGTAGCTTTGTGGTATAGTCTGAAGTCAGGGAGCCTGATTCCTCCAGCTCCGTTTTTCGTTCTCAAGATTGCTTTGGCTATTCAGGGTCTTTTGTGTTTCCATACAAATTGTGAAATTTTTTTTTCTAGTTCTGTGAAAAATGCCAGTGGTATTTAATAGGGATTGCATTGAATCTGTAGATTGCTTTGGGTAGTAGAGTCATTTTCAAAATGTTGATTCTTCCAATCCAAGAACATGGTATATCTTTCCATCTATTTGTATCATCTTTAATTTCTTTCATCAGTGGCTTATAATTTTCTGCATACAGATCTTTTGTCTCCTTAGGTAGGTTTATTCCTAGGTATTTTATTCTTTTTGTTGCAATGGTAAATGGGAGTGTTTTCTTGTTTCACTTTCAGATTTTTCATCATTAGTGTATAGGAATGCCAGAGATTTCTGTACATTAATTTTGTATCCTGCTACTTTACCAAATTCATTGATTAGCTGTAGTAGTTTTCTGGTAGCATCTTTAGGATTCTCTATGTATAGTATCATGTCATCTGCAAACAGTGACAGGTTTACTTCTTCTTTTCCGATTTAGATTCCTTTTATTTCCTTTTCTTCTCTGATTGCTGTGGCTAAAACTTCCAAAACTATGTTGAATAAGAGTGGTGAGAGTGGGCAACCTTGACTTGTTCTTGATCTTAGTGGAAATGGTTTCAGTTTTTCACCATTGAGGACGATGTTGGCTGTGGGTTTGTCATATATGGCCTTTATTATGTTGAGTTAAGTTCCCTCTATGCCTACGTTCTGCAGGGTTTTTACCATAAATGGGTGTTGAATTTTGTTGAAAGCTTTCTCTGCATCTATTGAGATGATCATATGGTTTTTCTCCTTCAGTTTGTTAATATGGTGTATCACATTGATTGATTTGCATATATTGAAGAATGCTTGCATTCCTGGAATTAACCCCACTTGATGATGGTGTATGATCCTTTTAATGTGTTGTTGGATTCTGTTTGCTAGTATTTTGTTGAGGATTTTTGCATCTATGTTCATCAGTGATAGTGGCCTGTAGTTTTCCTTCTTTGTGACATCCCTGTCTGGTTTTGGTATCAGGGTGATGGTGGCCTCGTAGAATGAGTTTGGGAGTGTTCCTCCCTCTGCTATATTTTGGAAGAGTTTGAGAAGGATAGGTGTTAGCTCTTCACTAAATGTTTGATAGAATTCGCCTGTGAAGCCATCTGGTCCTGGGCTTTTGTTTGTTGGAAGATTTCTAATCACAGTTTCAATTTCAGTGCTTGTGATTAGTCAGTTCATATTTTCTATTTCTTCCTGATTCAGTCTTGGCAGGTGGTGCTTTTCTAAGAATTTGTCCATTTCTTCCAGGTTGTCCATTTTATTGGCATAGAGTTGCTTGTAGTAATCTCTCATGATCTTTTGTATTTCTGCAGTGTCACTTGTTACTTCTCCTTTTTCATTTCTAATTCTGTTGATTTGAATCTTCTCCCTTTTTTTCTTGATGAGTCTGGCTAATGGTTTATCAATTTTGTTTATCTTCTCAAAGAACCAACTTTTAGTTTTATTGATCTTTGCTATCGTTTCCTTCATTTCTTTTTCATTTATTTCTGATCTGATCTTTATGATTTCTTTCATTCTGCTAACGTTGGGGTTTCTTTGTTCTTCTTTCTCTAATTGCTTTAGGTGCAAGGTTAGGTTGTTTATTCAACATGTTTCCTATTTCTTAAGGTAGGATTGTATTGCTGTAAACTTCGCTCTTAGAAGTGCTTTTGCTGCATCCCATAGGTTTTGGGTCGTCGTGTCTCCATTGTCATTTGTTTCTAGGTATTTTTTGATTTCCTCTTTGATTTCTTCAGTGATCACTTCGTTATTAAGTAGTGTATTGTTTAGCCTCCATGTGTTTGTATTTTTTACAGATCTTTTCCTGTAATTGATATCTAGTCTCATAGCGTTGTGGTCGGAAAAGATACTTGATACAATTTCAATTTTCTTAAATTTACGAAGGCTTGATTTGTGACCCAAGATATGATCTATCCTGGAGAATGTTCCATGAGCACTTGAGAAAATTGTGTATTCTGTTGGTTTTGGATGGAATGTCCTATAAGTGTCAATTAAGTCCATCTTGTTTAATGTATCATTTAAAGCTTGTGTTTCCTTATTTATTTTCATTTTGGATGATCTGTCCATTGGAGAAATTGGGGTGTTAAAGTTCCCTACTATGAATATGTTACTGTCAATTTCCCATTTTATGGCTGTTGGTTTTTGCCCTATGTATTGAGGTGCTCTTATGTTGGGTGCATAAATATTTACAGTTGTTATATCTTCTTCTTGGATTGATCCCTTGATCATTATGTAGTGTCCTTCTTTGTCTCTTCTAATAGTCTTTATTTTAAAGTCTATTTTGTCTGATATGAGAATTGCTACTCCAGCTTTCTTTTGGTTTCCATTTGCATGGAATATCTTTTTCCATCCCCTCACTTTCAGTCTGTATGTGTCTCTAGGTCTGAAGTGGGTCTCTTGTAGACAGCATATATATGGGTCTTGTTTTTGTATCCGTTCAGCCAGTCTGTGTCCTTTGGTGGGAGCATTTAATCCATTTACATTTAAGGTAAGTATTGATATGTATGTTCCTTTTCCCATTTTCTTAATTGTTTTGGGTTTGTAACTATAGGTCTTTTCCTTCTCTTGTGTTTCTTGCCTAGGGAAGATCCTTTAGCATTTGCTGTAAAGCTGGTTTGGTGGTGCTGAACTCTCTCAGCTTTTGCTTGTCTGTAAAGTTTTAATTTCTCCCTCAAATCTGAATGAGATCCTTGCTGGATAGAGTAATCTTGGTTGTAGGTTTTTCTCCTTCATCACTTTAAATATGTTCTGCCAGTCCCTTCTGGCTTGCAGAGTTTCTGCTGAAAGATCAGCTGTTAACCTTATGGGGATTCCCTTGTGTGTTATTTGTTGTTTTTCCCTTGCTGCTTTTAATATGTTTTCTTTGTATTTAATTTTTGACAGTTTGATTAATATGTGTCTTGGCGTATTTCTCCTTGGATTTATCCTGTATGGGACTCTCTGTGCTTCCTGGACTTGATTAACTATTTCCTTTCCCATATTAGGGAAGTTTTCAACTATAATCTCTTCAAATATTTTCTCAGTCCCTTTCTTTTTTTTTCTTCTTCTTCTGGAACCCCTATAATTCGAATGTTGGTGCGTTTAATGTTGTCCCAGAGGTCTCTGAGACTGTCCTCAGTTCTTTTCATTCTTTTTTCTTTATTCTGCTCTGCAGTAGTTATTTCCACTATTTTTTCTTCCAGGTCACTTATCCGTTCTTCTGCCTCAGTTATTCTGCTATTGCTCCCTTCTAGAGTATTTTTAATTTCATTTATTGTGTTGTTCATCATTGCTTTTTTCATCTTTAGTTCTTCTAGGTCCTTGTTAAATGTTTCTTGCATTTTGTCTAAATCTATTTCCAAGATTTTGGATCATCTTTACTATCATTACTCTGAATTCTTTTTCAGGTAGATTGCCTATTTCCTCTTCATTTGTTAGGTCTGGTGGGTTTTTATCTTGCTCCTTCATCTGCGGTGTGTTTTTCTGTCTTCTCATTTTGCTTATCTTACTGTGTTTGGGGTCTTCTTTTTGCAGGCTGCTGGTTCATAGTTCCCGTTGTTTTTGGTGTCTGTCCCCAGTGGCTAAGGTTGGTTCAGTGGGTTGTGTAGGCTTCCTGGTGGAGGGGACTAGTGCCTGTGTTCTGGTGGATGAGGCTGGATCTTGTCTTTCTGGTGGGCAGGTCCACATCTGGTGGTGTGTTTTGGGGTGTCTGTGGACTTATTATGATTTTCGGGCACCTCTCTGCTAATGGGTGGGGTTGTGTTCCTGTCTTGCTAGTTGTTTGGCATAGGGTGTCCAGCACTGTAGCTTGCTGGTCGTTGAGTGAAGCTGGGTGTTGGTGTTGAGATGGAGATCTCTGGGAGATTTTCACCATTTGATATTACGTGGATCTGGGAGGTCTCTTGTGGACCAGTGTCCTGAAGTTGTTTCTCCCACCTCAGAGGCAGAGCAGTGAGTCCTGGCTGCAGCACCAAGAGCCTTTCATCCACACAGCTTTTGCGCTGCCCTAGTCTCGAAGCCCCTGCCTAAAATATGAATATTACCCAATTAGATTTTTATATCAATTATCTAATAAAAACCTAAATAACATATATAACTTGAAATATAAAATCCCAGCCCCATTTTTGTTTAATTAGTATCATATGGGTGATTATTTCTTGAGACACATGAAAGAAAACATTGCCATAATTTTGCCTAAATAACATTACCATGTTAATGCACTTAATTAGGAAATCTGTTATCATTAAAATGCCTAGCACAGAAAGTGGTACGTAGTAATTGGTTAATTCTTATTAGCTATTACCATTCAGGACTAAGCGCTTTCCATGTTGGTACCTCAGTCAGCTGGTTGGTTCTCTGCTTCTACATCCACTTCCATCTTCCTTAACATACCTCTCGGATTACTTTTCCTAAATTTTACTTTCATTTTTTCATTGTCCTGATTCATTTCCTGGAATAATTTACAGATACCTCCTGCCTCAAATTTAGAATTCTGGTCTTTGTTTTCTGGAGCTTCAGCTCTGTGTGGTGGAAGTAGTAAATGATTCAGAGCCAAGAAGAGCTGGCATCCGAATCAGGCTTAGCTGCCTGCTAGTTGTGGGCCCTTGGGGATTCCTAACGTTTCCTCACTTATAAAATAAAATTGAGATAACAATGCATTTCTTATAGTCTACTGTGATGTTTTAATCACAAAGTGCTCTGAGCATAGTAGGTGGTGAAATCCACTACATTCCCATAACCTGGCTCCTCTTTATTCAAACTCTTTATTCAAACTCAAACTTTATTCAAACCTCTTTATGCAAACATAGAATAGATTTGGATCTTCCTGAAACACATTTATGTAAGCATGATTAGGTTATCATGTTGTACTACAAGAGTTTGTGCATCTAACTTATTGGCTGAAAGTTACTCAAAAGGAACTGTATCATTTATCCCATTTTTTAAAGCCTTTGTACCTACCCTAGTGCCTATTAAAAAATCATACGTATCAATACATAAATGTTTGTTGAATGAATGAATGAACAAATTTTGCTTGCTAAAAGCACCATAAAGATTTAATTCAACATTCTCGTTCTCATTTTACTGAAATTAAAGTACTATACAGGGCTTCCCTGGTGGCGCAGTGTTTGAGAGTTCGCCTGCCGATGCAGGGGATATGGGTTTGTGCCCCGGTCCAGGAAGATCCCACATGCCGCGGAGCGGCTGGGCCCGTGAGCCATGGCCGCTGAGCCTGCGCGTCCGAAGCCTGTGCTCCGCAACGGAAGAGGCCACAACAGTGAGAGGCCCGCGTACCCCCCCAAAAAAAAAGAATATATATATATATATATATATATATATATACAGCAATCAGTATCAAGTTGATTAAATTTAGCTTAAATATTTCTTCAATAAATTCTCAAAGTTAGACTATTTTAAGCATAGCTACACTCATTTTTATAGACGATAAAGGAAAGGAGAAGAGATACACAATTATTGGCAAATTATTTATCTAGAGCTACCATACGTAGTGATTGGCTTTAACTTAGATATAATAAAAGCTTAGGTGATTTATTCTCATTTTTCAAATATTAGTGAATTAGGCCTGACCCATTGGTAAAGTGAAATTTTAATTTCAAAGTTCTTTCTCGGAGTTTTCAGGAGGAGATGTTTCTGTTTTTGACAAGGTACTCGGCTACAGTCTCCCTACTAGTAATGGTATAAACCAGGAAATCTCTTAGGCTGATCTAGAGATAAAATAGGGGATCAAGCTAATCTAGGTGTTAATGTGACTATCTTCATTGTGGTTAGGGAAAATCTTTAAAAATAGTATTACCTGAGAAAAAGTGGTTCTCTTCCTTTCTGAGTATCATAGCTATACCACCTCTGAAAATTAATGTTTGTTCTTAGGAGATGTAGATGTTTGTGTGTGTGTATGTTTGCTTACACCATTGGAAACACCACCAATCCACAAATTTGGATTGTCAACACCACACCTGGCATTTTCTGCCACTGTGAGTACTAAAGATCATCCTAGTGACTAAAAACAGCTATGTCAATATGACTTAGTTGTTTTCTTTGGGGGAAGGATGGGGAAGCAAAGGACAACACTAAACCAATAAATAATTTTACTACTGGCTTTAAGAAATTCCTACCAATTGGTTTATCAGAGATAACACTGCTCACCTGAGTAAAGAATTAGTTTATTAAGCAACAGTTTTACTTATCACTTCAGAACCCTCACCTCCCTGTGTGCAACAATCCTAAACTGTTGTATCACAAATGTTGTTCAGTCCTAATCACTTCCCTGCCTTCAGAGATCTGCCTACGGACTTCTCTGGCTGCCTAGGGACTTCCCTGGCAGTCCAGCAGTTAAGACTGCATGCTTCCACTGCAGGAGGTGTGAGTTCTATCCCTGGTCAGGGAACTAAGATCCTGCATGCCGCACGGTACGGCCAAAAAAAGGATCTGCCTAGACCTCAAACCTTCTAGCTTTTCTCCTTCTGAGGTACTGCCAAGAAGACTCTGACTAGCTCACTACACTGAGTTGGAGTAAACTTAGTTTGTCTTTACTAACAGGCTTGTCTGATGGTACTTTTGAGAATTCAACATCAGGCATTTCTTACCAAAGCCCCAGCCAATGCTCTTTAACCCTATGCATTTCCCTAATAAGGAAAAGCAGAAAAGACCCCAGATGTATCCCGTGTGTGTTGATACTGGTAATTATTTTTCTAAAGTAATAGGAAAATGTATTCTCTGAATATCTGATAAAGGGGTTCTCTTCTTGAGTGGTGGAACAAGATGAGAGCAGGTCTGTGAACTGGTCCGTGATGTCATGCTTTTCCTTGGACTCTGGAAGCAGTCATATTTACAGTTGGATTCTCCTCCCATATCAATTACCCACCTACTCTCTCTAGTAATGCCTGTAACCTCAGATCACAGCTACACATTGGCTTAATGGTGTCGTAGGGAATCAAGGGAGCAGGTAGTAAAGGGTAGCATTGTCTCCCCTACATGCTATCCACTGAAGCTAAGGCAGCAATAATGCCACTGCTCCAAGGGAGCTGGTCAAAAATGCAGTGATCAGAGGCCCGTGGAGAGCTAACTGGTGTGAGAAGCTGTAGCAGCGTGGATAGGCTCAGAAGAGGACGGCAGAGGATTCCTTCCCCTTTCTCAAATATAGTAGAAGAGCAGTATTTTCACCAAAGGCAGAAATAGAAATTTGGAGTACAGTTATAGAGTGATAATTAGAGCATTTTGTTTGAAGTTTCTTGTTCCTTTTGTCTGGGAGAGAATAAACAGGGGACTACTGCAATCCCTGCTCTTAACCTCTGTCTCCCTGCAGGTCTGTAGATGCCTGGAGGAGACACAGCAGTCACTGCCAAGGTGAAGTTAGGGGAAGAAGGTAGGTGATCAGGGCGGGGATGTCGAAAGGCTGCTGGATCGTTCTAGAGTTGTAACTACTAATAAGAATTCACTAATCAGCTCCTCAGCCAGGGGCACATAGGCAGCTGCTATTTTGATCAAACAATGATTTATCCTGACACAGGTGGAATATGTGGGAAACATCTCAGCAGCAGAATTTATTTTTCTTCTTTTAAAAGCAAGATGATAAATGATCTCAGAGAATTGTTCTCATCTTCTTCTAAGAATATATGTGTATATAAAACTAACATGTTAAATGCAACACTACAGAGTAGACTGAGTATTAATGCAACTCTGCCTAACCAGAAAAAACATTGATTTTTAAAAAAATCCATTGGTTAGTGAAGGTATATTTAATCTTTGCTACCAAATTAATTATGCATTGTGCAATAATCCTTGTTTCAGTAGTCATCCAAATGTTGATCTCCTATGTGGTGTCTTTTGTAACTAATATTGGAAATGCAGTAGACCTCAGGAAAAGTTGTATTTCCCCTCATTTTTCAGTTACAAGGTTAACTATATATTTTAAACAAGAGAGCTGCCTATGATACCATGAGGAGAGTGCCAGTCAAAGTTCCTGCCCTTTCTCAGAAATAAATTGTCATGACCTTGGGAAAATCATTTAACTTCTGTGAACAACAGTTCACATTTTGTAACACTCAGAGGTCTGATCTAGATCGGGGTTGGCAAACTTTTTCTATGCAATTAATATTTCAGGCTTTGTAGGCTATCTGGTTTCTATTGCAGGTTTTTACTCTGCTGTCGTAGTGCAAAAGCAGCCACAGACAAAATGTCAGAATGGCCATGGCTAGATTCCACTAGCACTTTATTTATGGACACTGAAATTTGAATTTCATACAGTTTTCATATGTCATGACTATTATTTTCTTTTGACTTCCTTTCCAACCATTTAAAGATATAAAAACTATTCCTAGCTCATGAGCTGTACAAAAACAGGATATGAACGGAATTCGACCCAAAGGCCCTGGTTTACTGACCCCTGAACCACATCCCTCTTGAGAACAAAATTCCCTTTGGCTTTCTTCGGGCTGAAATGGAAAAGGAGCAGGCCAGTCCTGAGGTAAAGAGTTAAAATGAGAATCAAGAAGCTTTTAGAGAAGTTGCAGAAGACAGCATAATGGAGTGATGTTTTTGGAAGGGGACAACAAGCAACTAGCTGAGGAAAGGGATGACACAGAGAAAAGGAGTAACTCAAAAGAGTAGACTTGCCTGACTGATGGCTAGGATGTGTAAGTAAAATATCTCTGGCTTGAATTGAAACAGAAATAAAACTAGAAAAAAAAAACAGGGATAGGTAGAGATGACAATAGATAGGATATTATGTTTTTGTGCATGTATGTTTGCATGTGTTGGCAATAATTAATACACAGAGCTACACAGAAAACATTGTGAGTGAGTGTGGGGAAGGTCAGACATGCCTAATATGTGCAAGAAAAGAGGAGCAAGGATGTGAACACAGGATGAATAAAAATCAAAACATTTTCAGTGAGCTTATAAATGAGTTGCCTTATTGTACTGCAGTTTAACTTGCTTGAGAAACAAGTTATATGGCAATAAGGCGTGTGCTAAGAGCAGGTTGGCATATTGGACAATGATTTCTGTATATGTCAACAAGAGGCAAGAATAAATATTAGTTAAATGGTTAATATCAAAGCAGACATTAATTTCATCTACTGGCTATAAAGGAGTTGACTCCTATTATCCCCATCTGGGCAATGTGCTAGGTTATGCTTTCAATATGTTTATTTTTAATAAACTTACTAGAGTGTCTTGGGTCTGTGACGTGCCTTATTCATTCTGGCCAATGACTTCAAGGGTTTCAGCTTGATAAGCATAGATATGGATAGATATTTATCTATTTTTCTATCCAGCAGCAATTATTTTTCCTTTAAAAAAATTTTTTTTTTATTGGAGTATTATTGCTTTACAATGTTGTGTTAGTTTCTGCTGTACAATGAAGTGAATCAGCTACATGTATACATATACCCCTCCCTCTTGAACCTCCCTCCCACCCCCCATCCCACCCATCTAGGTCATCACAGAGCACCGAGCTGCACTTCCTGTGCTTTATAGCACGTTCCCATTAGCTATCTATTTTACGCATGGTAGTCTATATATTTCAATCCTAATCTCCCAATTCATCCCACCCTCCCCTTCCCCGGCTGTGTCCACATGTCTGTTCTCTTCGTCTGTGTCTCTATTCCTGCCCTGGTAATAAGGACATTCCAAAGAGATGTCCTGCTCTGGCCACATATGAAGATAAATTATGTTGCAAAGGAGTGAAATAGTTCCTAACTGATTCAGGAAAACTGTATTCACTATGACATTATATTAAGGATGAAGAAAATGTAGACACAATGGAAATGTTCTTACAAATGTATTTCATAAATAAAAGTAATAAAGAGCACTAGAACGTGTACCCTGAAGGAAGTTGTTTAAAGTAATAAATAAGTAGGATTTTGCCAAGTGCTGATTCAATGAAGAAATAGTAGCAACCTTTGTAAGAATCGTAAACATTAATTTAACTCCCTCTTTACTCATCAAATATACTCAGATGTGTAATAAGAATTAATAAGATGTCATTAAGAAAAAAATTTTTACAACTTCACAGGGAAAAATTCCTGACAATAGATTTGTCTTAATGTAGGAATTCTTTTAATATACTCTTAAAAGTATTCATCAAGGAGAAGAATTATCAACTAGACAATAACAGGTACTATATTAAATAAATGCATTTATTTTGCCATTTTAGAACTCTGCTAATAAGATTTAGTGGCATGATATACTGGGTCTCTAACTCATTCATATCTCAGCCTTATCTAGATTTAAAATGGATGAGAGCTCAATAATGGGAATGTTTGCCAAGGTACACCTTTGTTTTTTAGCATCTGCTGAGTGAAGGAGCACCTATTAGGTTGTTGAGTCGTTAATGTTCTTGGAATCCTATTACTATGTTAAGTTATGGTGTGTAATGAAATCATTTAGTTCTCTGCCTATGGTTTGTGTTACAACAATGCGACCATCCCTAGAATTCTTGCTTCCCTACAACTTAGTGTTAGTTATGTATGACTAACAGACAGAAACTTGTATTTCTCCTCTAAATTTTTCCTCATCCAGTCCATTAGGAATACCTACTCCTGGTATTGATCATTCCTGAGATATTTGGTGAAAAATATTTCATAGGAGAATGATTTATAACATTCTAGTCCTTAAAACATTTGAATATTATAATGTGGTAAATCTGGAAGTCATATTCTTCACCCTTCTCAGGGTACATTTTCATTGTTTGCTGGGGGTTGTAGTTGGTTGCTTAATGACTTTTCTAAATTATTTTTGTAAAATATTTTTTGTAAACTAGTTTTTGTCATGTGTGGTGTCTGAAGTCTCTGTTCCTTAAGCTTGTGATCAGCTAGTGTTTTGACAGAAATTTCCTTGAATACTTGGGTTCCCACCCACCACCCCCATAAAAAAAGAAGGAAAGAACAAAAAGAAAGAAAAGGGGAAAAAAAGCAAAACAATTCTACCATTCTCTGCAGATTGGCTCTATGTTGTGGCACTCCCTCAGTGTTTAGCCAGACTATTTACAACTATGCCTTAGCGTTAGTTGTTGCTTGTGCATAAGGAGCAGCCAGAGGTAGCAGCTTAGGGTCTTGGATTTTTCCAAGCGAGCATCTTACCGTGGGTATGTGTGTGGCTCTCTAAATTCCTCGTATATGCAAGTGCTTTTCAGTGCCCTAATTTTCAAAAGAAATTCTCTTCCCAGCTTTTCCTCCCATGCATGCCTATTGTTTGCCTCAACTATAATCTTTTGTCCCATGCAGCAGAAGCAGTGAGTTGTTCATTTGCCTTGCAATGTTTTCTAGGACTGCCTTCTCTGACACTTTTCTGCCCGGAGACAATTCTGTGTTGGGAGAAACAAAGATAGGTGCTGTGCATCATTCCTTCAGGTAGCCCCAAGGCAGGTAGAAATAAAACACTGTTCTTTGAGAATAAGGTCTGCTCTAATCACTCCAGAGCCAGGGACAAAGGTCCCACACTGGGAACATAGGCTGTTATACTTAAGACTGCTAGTGAGCTGAGGAACAAGTGGGGCAAGGCCAAGGAAGAATGCCCAGAGCTTTCCTACTATCTTAAAGTTGCCTTTTCTTTTTTTTTTTTTTTTTTTTTTTCTGTACGCGGGCCTCTCACTGCTGTGGCCTCTCCCAATGCGGAGCACAGGCTCCGGACACACAGGCTCAGCGGCCATGGCTCACGGGCCCAGCCGCTCCGCGGCATGTGGGATCTTCCCGGACTGGGGCACGAACCCATGTCCCCTGCATCGGCAGGCAGACTCTCAAGCACTGTGCCACCAGGGAAGCCCAAAGTTGCCTTTTCTTGATCAACATTTGTTTTGTTGCTGTAAAACCTTTTACTATTTCCCAGAGTTCTTCCCTTTGATTCTGGAAGTTTTCACTAGTTTTTCAGTGTTTTTGTGGAGGAAAACTCAGAGCTACCATCTCTGGCATGTTTGCTGATGCCACTCTGTTTACACTGATTTTTTAAATTTTCTATCTTATATAATCATTTAAGGCTACAAATTTCCCTTTAAGCATTTCTTTCACTACACCCCACAAAATTTGTTGCATTGTATTTTCCTTGTTAATCAATTGGAAATGTTTTCTAATTTCTCTTGTGACTTATTATTTGACCCTTAGGTTATTTAGAAGTATGTTGTATAATTTCAATATATTTGGTGCTTTTCCAGAAATCTTTTTGTTATTGATTTTTCACTTAATAACTTTAGGGGTATGGGAACGTGCTATCTAAGGTTTCAGCCTTTTGAAATTTACTGAGATTAATTTATTACCCAGCTTATTGCCTATATTAATGAACATTTCATGTAGAAGCCAAAACAAATATGTATTTTTTAAATCACGTGCATATTTAATCAAGAAACTAAAAATGAAATATTACCCAAATAAAAAGTAAGCGCATGCTCAATTATCACGTTCCATATTTCAGAGAAGAGACATTAAGCATTTATCCCATAAGTTTCTTTACAAGCATATCTAGTATGTTGAGTTCAGGAGTTTGATCTTTTTTTTGCAAAGAGATTGCACTTCTTAAAATGCCCCTCTCCATAACTGTTACATGGATTATAGAACGACATTCTATAAATTTTAGTTAGATCAAATTGATTGCTAATGTTGATCGCATCTTCTATAACCTTATTCATAGTTTGTTTATTTATTCTATCAATCACTGAGAGAAGGGAGTTGAATTCTCCGCATAAGTTTATGAGTTTGCACAGTTCTCCCTTTATCTCTGTCAGTTTTGGTTTCATGTATGTGTTTAAAGTTCTGGTATGATGGCTATTATATCTTTCTAATGAATTGGCCTTTTTTATCATTATGAAATGTCCTACTTTATCTCTGGTATCACTCTGTGTCCTACAGCCTACTCTTTTTGATGTTAATATGTCCACACCATCATCTTTATGAACAATGTTTATACTGGTATATCTTTTTCCAACCTTTTTACTTTTGAGGTGTCTGTGTTTTCATAGGTAAACTGTATCTCTTGCACATAGCATATAGTGGGCTCTTACTTTTTTATCTAGTCTCTCCATCTGCCTTATATTTGGAGGTTTAAATCTTATACCCTAATGCATTTGTCAATAGTTGGTAAGAGCTTCCTGCTGGTTTTGCACAGCTGTGGCTGACTTGCCTCCCAGGTGTCTTCTGTGTCTGCCAGTCCTTGTTCCTTCCTTTTCTTTGAAGGTTATTGATCCCTAATAAATACCTTATACCTTCATCTGTATCACAATGTGTGCCATATAAAACTTTCTAGTCTTGTTTTAATGCCCCCTTAATTACTGTATCCACAGACTAAAAGTGATGGTATATGTTTTTCTTCTTTAAAATCTGAATGCAAAAAGGAAGATGTGATCAAATGAAACTAGTATTTACTAAATATCCATTAATTTTAACTTGTAATTTTTGGATTTGTTCCTTAAGGAAGTTGGATTTGTTCCTTAAGGAAGCTTTCTTTTGAACTTTACTTCGACCATTTTTTAGATTACATACTGGGAAACATATCATACAAAAGTAAGTTTGAGTAAATGGTTGAGTGTTATGCATTATAATAGACCAAGCTTATTTTAAATGCAGATATTGCTTTAATGGAGTTGATTATTTTAAGCTGAAGAGAGTTTGAGAAAATGGCAGAAACAGGAAGAATGCTCTGACCTTCTCCTGCCCTTCTCCCTGAAACAGGTTATAAGACACTCACGGTAGAGTTGCCCTCCCTACACTCAGAGGAAAGGAGCATCCTTATCTCCAAGATGGAGGGATACCAAGAAGAATCAGAATAAACAGGCCTTGCTAAGCTTCCCCCAGTTTCCTTAGCGCTTACTCTTGGTCCTATCATATTTTTCCATGACTTTCCACCATCTGTCAAAACTAGCATAAAAACACTCATGCTTAACCATTTCTTTAGGACTTCATTTTCTTATGAAGACTCCTCCCGTGTCATGTAAAACTTATTAAATGAATTTGTATGCCTTTCTCCTGTTAATATGTCTTTATCAGTTTAACTTTCAGACCTAGGCAGGGACGCTACAAGGGTCTTGGAAAACTTATTTTCTCTCCTACAGCTTATTAGAGAACACATGATGTAACAGAGACCACCTGAAATCTATTCTCACCTAGGCATTTATCCTTTCTGATCTGCAGTTTTTCCTCTATAACAAAGACAAGATTAAAGAACAATAGCATCTATCTAACTTTACAGAATTGTTGTTCACATTTGATAAGATAATATTTGTGAAAGCATTTTAACAAAGTAAAAACACCATAGAGGGCTTCCCTGGTGGTGCAGTGGTTGAGAGTCTGCCTGCCGCTGCAGGGCACACAGGTTCGTGCCCTGGTCCGGGAAGATCCCACATGCCGCAGAGCAGCTGGGCCCGTGAGCCATGGCCGCTGAGCCTGCGCATCCGGAGCCTGTGCTCCGCAACGGGAGAGGCCACAACAGTGAGAGGCCCGTGTACCGCAAAAAAAAACACCATAGAAATGGTTATAATTTTTAATGTTTTTTAAATTTAGAACAAGAAAGAAAAGTAAAGGCAGCTATATCTCCACTGATCCTTAATTATACGTTACTTGAGGGAAGACTGTAAATTTTAAAAATATTTCTATCTTCTAGTACCTAGTAGAGAGTGCTTAGGAACATTTAGGGGAAAATGATCTTACCCACTTGAAATTATCTATTTCATAAATGAGATAATATCTGAGACAAACCTTAAACACTGAGCAGAATTTTGACAGAGTTGTTAGTCAGGTCTTTCCAGAGTGAGGGAATAGCATAATAGAAGCAGGATAAGAGAGAATACATGGGTACAGCAGCAAACTTAATGAGGAATTCACCATAGATATTCTGAGATATTTCCTAACCACTTTTTCATTATTTCTAGAGTCAATATAAAGTGGGCGTAGGGTTATATGGGGATCTTCACGCTAGATCACCACAGAGCACTTAGCTCTTGCCCCATTAAGGTCCCTTTATACAGGACTCAGCTCTCTCTCTCTCTCTCTCTCTCTCTCTCTCTCTCTCTCTCTCTCTCACTCACTCTCACTCTCACTCTCACTCTCACTCTCACTCTCACTCTCACTCTCACTCATTCTCTCTCTCTCCCTCTCTCATCTGTCATTCCCTGTTAAGTCAGTTGAACCAGAACTCCCCACCCTCAATACCTGATCATCCTGTCCTGTCTTAAGCAGGAATCATGTTAGGTAGGCTTAGATAGAGGCCCCCTTACTCCTGATATTTCCTCATAGTAATTTTCCATCCACTGACCTCCATCCAGCTCCTTGTCTAAAAATTCCCACTTGTCCATGCTGTATTCAGAGTTGAGCCCATCTCTCCCTCCAGCTGTAAAACCCCATCACAATGTTCCCTATATCTACCATGATGGTCCTGAATAAGGTCTGTCTTACTATCTTTAAAAGTGTCATGGAATATTTTTTTCTTTAACATAGGTTATTCTTCTCTTTTCTTCCCAATCTCCCATTTATGCCTCATCTATTCATAGGCAAGGTCAGGAAGTTGAGAGATCACAGTTTGGCTAAAGAATGAGATTCTTGAGGAAGATCAATAGTGATAGGGTGGAAAAATAGGTGAAGGAGTCTTAAAAAAATAGGCAAGTTAGGGTAGACCAGCTATATTGATTGGTAAGTGGGAAATTGTCTTCAACTGAAATGGTTACATTTTATCCTAAGAACCAGAAGAAGATGGAGAGCATTGAATTCTGCATCTTAATGGCTTTTCACATATTTCCCCCGTCTGACTTTACAGAGAGTAAGCAGTCAAGTGTCTCAGGTCTCTCCAGATGGGATCCTGTTAACACTCAGCTGCTATCAACCGGAGTTGGATGAAGTGTAAGGCCAGTCAAACCACTGCGAGGTGTGCCAGTCAATCTATGAGGAGTGTTAAAACAACAAGAAAGCAGTAACAGTGCAGCTAGGGCTCTACAGAGAATTCTAGTTAGAACATGGAAACGTAATCCAATCCTTCATCTACCAAAGTGGAAGTGGTAATAATAGTTCTTATTAGTATTATGGTTTTGATTTATAAAACCTATTTGTCGGCACCAATGTTCTTCTTATTAAATAAGTATGGAAGAAGTATTTACAGATTATCAATTTGAAATAATGTCAAATGATTTTTCTGTCTAAGGGCAATCATAGGTTCTGGTCCATCCCTTCATCCAATTACAGTTCAGAAAAGGGGCTTTGACATGTTTCCAGTTGAAAGAGAGCAGGGAAGTTCAAATTCATGATCCTTTTGAAAAATACCAGGTCTAAATATGAGAAAACGACCAAATGTCTAGACTTATAACAATTTTTATAGAACAAGATAAAGGGAGTATCAAACAACACCCTTGAAGCAATGCAGATGCCTAAAAAGACCTATCACAGAAACCAAACTAAATTTTTAGAAACTGTTCAGCAGATGTTTCTTAAAAAGTCACGTTCTCTATGAAGAAAGGACAGTAAGTGAAAAAAGAATGAGATTCAAAGGGATCTATTTAAGGGGCTTGTGATGACGGAAATCAGTTACATTATCATCACCTCTGGATTAAGCCTGATGTCTTAGTCTTCTTGCTGTCCTCCCATTCCCAACTAAACACATTATAAAAATATAGTAGATATCCATCTATTTGAATTAAACAATAATAAGTGAAAAGGAGGACAATTATGCCAGAGAAAAAAACCAACTTTATATGATCTCATGGCAAATCCTTTCAGCTTGCAGCATCTAATCTTTTCTTTATTCAGCATCAGAAATAATGTCAAGCTCACTCTCCTGGGGGAAAGTAAGATTCTGTTTTCACTATTTAATATTAAGAATGCTCATTATTTTGCATAAATTTTAGTTCAAATGAATGTTAATTAAACATTTAAGTGATGGTGAAATTGCAGGGCTTCCTTCATTCTGAGACTTCTAAAACTTGTATAATGGTTTCTGAAACAAAAGAGCAGCTAGATTTAAAGTTCTCAAATAAGCTCAGTGATAGTTTGTATCAAAGAACACAAAATATTAGTAAAATTTTGGCTCCCTTAGTTAAAAACAGCAGATGGCACTCTTGAAGAGATATATGTGGGGACATTGAGCAGGTGAGTGTATTAAGGATAAAAGAATGAAAAACAAAGCATAACAAGTTTTAACCTTTACTTCTATCCATGTCTCTGTGTAATCCTCTTCTACTAGAAAATTTAGATGTCAGTAAAGTGTCATCTAACAAGTTACATATTAGCAACAAGGGCGATTGTTACTTTGCAAAGTAGTTAATAAAAAAGTAGGGTACTTAATTTTGATGATATTTTCTGAATTCATACTACTAATATCTGTACAACTATGAACAGTTGAATAGTGAGCTTAAATATTTAAGCTGCCTTACTTTGATTAAAAAATAATGGTGTGAGGGAGGGATAGTAAAGAAAGCAATTTTAGGAGATAGCCAGCCAAACCTGTATTTAAATATGCAGACACTGACTCTGTATTTTAGTCTCTAGTCTTTCATTCAAGTTAGTTTCATTGCACTCACAGTGATACTGCAATTTCTCTAGTAGACTGGATTTTTCATCCTTTAGATATTTCTCAAATATAGATTCTGATGGATACTTCAGATGTAAAAAGCATTAAGAGTTGTCATTGATCCCCTCTGGGTATATGTAGCCTATAACAAGTGGTTCATTCACTAATTAGTTGGAAAATGTAGATACAGCTACATCTTGAAAAGGATACATATATATACATATATATATGCATATATATATACATGTATGTGTGTGTATATATATACATGTATACACACATACATGTGTATTACACACATAAATAGATATACATGATAAAAGAATTATAGGGCAATAAAATATAAAAATATTCAGCTAACCAAAATAAACATAAAAGGTATTTATAGCTGTTTTAAAATTAAAAAGTATTGCCACTGCCCTGCCCAAACTGTAACTTTTCCTATCTTCAATGCATCTAAAGGGCATAAGGTGAGAATGTGTTTGGTGCAGCAAAGCCACTCCTATGAAAGGAAAAACAAGCCACGTAAGCATCCTGGTATAGCAGGTACTCAAATGCCTAGTGAATTAGGACATCCAGCTGTTCAGTGGCAGTGGTAGAAGCATCATGGACAACGCTGGGTGTTCACACAGAACGTGTTCTGTTAATAGGGAAATCCCAGGAATTATATGTTGCTAACTCTAAAAAGGAAAAAGCAAGTGAGGGACATAGCTATCTATCTCTTCCTCCTCTCTGTGCTTTTCTCTCCTCCCCTCCTCTTCTCATGGAGGATGAATAAAAATTGGGTGGCAGTTAGACTAACTTGGAGAAAGAGACCCAGGTAAGCACTAAAACTAGCTGACTTCCATACCTCTCCTGAAAGCTCCCAGGCATTTTCCAGAGTGCAAGACCTGTGAATTTGGCAAGTCGGCTAAATTGTCTAGTTTGTTTTGTTGTGTCCCTTTTCCTATTCTGAGTCCTTCTCTGACCTCCCATTTTGAGCCCATTTATACTTTTTTTCTTTCTCTTTCACACAAAGATCAAAACCTGCTGACTCATAAAGTCCACCTTTTCCCTGTTAAATTCCCTTACTTTCAGCAAACAAAGTCACAACTAATGTGAATATAGGGATTATCAGTAAGGTTAAATTGATAAAAACTCACTTTAGGGAACAATCGTCCATCCCTGTCATCCTACAGGCACATTATTTCTACTCATCTCCTTCTATTTCTTTTCACTTTCCTAGTTAACAAGAGACAAAATGAACATCAAAGTCAAATGCTTTCATTGCTTGCTGATCTTTCTCACTCTCGATAGTGCTTTTTTTTTGTAGCAGAAGACTCTAAAAACTATGAATTCATCATGGGAGTGAGTGGTGGTGGTAGGGGAATTTGTAGGAGTGGGCACAATAAACAGGGAAACTTGAAATCTTGAAATTTGTGACAGAGTGAATAAATGTGTGTAGGGATTTTGCTCTGCTAGAGTTTAGAAAGTGTAAGCTCTGTTTTATAGCCATCTACTCTGAGCAGGAGATAAAGCCAAAAAATACGTCCTAAGCATTGTGCAGTTGAAATCAAAGGGAACTCACTATATTAAAGCACAGAGTGATCTATTATTCAAGGTGTAAAAATAAAATAAAATCGTCAGACACAAAGAAGTACCAGACAGGTCTTGGGGTATCAGAATTTTATATGATGTTGATAATGAAAGCAACACAGAAGGGGTTATACAAAGAATTAATTTATATTACCTTTTTCCTCAGTAAAACAAGGAATTTTCAGGACATCAAAGGAGAAACCCATTTATTCCCTAATTCACTTGTTTATTCATTATAACATAATGTTTATGAGTACCTATTATATTATTGGTAGCACCTGATAGTTGGAATAGCCTTGGGGCCCATCCCAAGCTACCTTCTCACCCATTCACCTTGTAAACAAAATTTCTCTATGTAAATCAACATAAAATGAAAATATACAAAATAATATCAAGGAGACAAGTTCTTCTTCATGCTTGTTATATTTTTGTTGAAAGTCTAACAGATTTAAAGAAATAGTGTCTGTCAAAGAAAAGTTGGTTTCAGTCATGGCATTATAGAAGACATGATCACAGAGGCAAACATTAGTCATTCACATCTAAGAACTGTCCAAAGAAAGGGGATCCCTAGTCCAAGAATTTGAGTTACTCAGTCTAGTGGCAGATATGTATTTTGTGGGAAAAGATACATTGGCCTGATGCTTTTAAATATTCATTTCAAATAATCAACTTTCCCTGTTGTAATTTTTCTTTCAACATGCAGAAATTCTCTGTAATGCTACTTTTCCTATAACTTACTTACAGGGGGGGAATCCACTATTTGAAAAATTTTAAGTGTTTAATTCTGTTAGCACTTATACTTAGCATTGTCCATTGATGAAATTCACATTCTGATTTCTCTATATTTGTCTCATGAGTCTTATTTGAACTACTGGTACTTCTAAAGTCTGATCAAGTCCAGAACACCTAAAGTGATATTTTTAGACTGTTCTGGGGAACACAACTGTCCCAAGAATTATAAAGAGGTGTTTCTGAAATTAATATTCCATGCTCAGATAAGTTTAGAACTTGATTCAAATTCATACTCTCTGCCCACTCACTAGCTATATGACCTGCATCAAATACTTAACCCTTTCATAATTAGAAAAAAATCTCCATTTTAATCATTATATACATGTGAGAATTGTGAAAACTAAATAATGATAAAAAAGGTAAAGTACTTAGCTAGTATGTAGCACTTTGTAAGTGCTCAGTAAATGGTAGCTAGTAGCCATAACAGCAGTAGCAGAAACAGCCCTTAAGTTTCTCTACTTACGTCATTATAAGCCATTAATATTATCATCACTAATACAGTTTTGTGTGATATTTTATTAATTTGTACTTACAGTCCCTTATGTAAGCTGGAAAATAATATTAAGCTTATTTCTAGAAAATTCTTCTAACAGATTTCAATTCACCATCAAAAAACCTTCTGGTAGGGCTTCCCTGGTGGCGCAGTGGTTGAGAGTCCGCCTGCTGATGCAGGGGACACGGGTTCGTGCCCTGGTCCGGGAAGATCCCACATGCCGCGGAGTGGCTGGGCCCGTGAGCCATGACCGCTGAGCCTGCGCGTCCGGAGCCTGTGCTCCGCAACGGGAGAGGCCTCAACAGTGAGAGGCCCGCGTACTGTTAAAAAAAAAAAACCTTCTTGTAATTAATCAGAGACATGAATGGTAGTGTTAGCTTATAAAGCATATTAATAAATGTATGAAGGAAACATGACTCATGAGAAAAGTAAACAGCTCCATTGACTAAATTATAGTGATAAAACCAAATGCTAAAACATTATATGGAGTCATATGATAGCATTTATTGGGGCAAATGTACATACAACCACTGATGATAAAAGCAAAATATTAACAGGAAATATGGGCAAGGATTATAGTTTCTGAAGGTTGGGATTAGAAAACTCTAAAACATCCCATCAAAACATTCACTTCAAATTAGAATGATGTTTAAAAAGCCAATTTGCATTTCAAACAATTACTGATCAATCAAGATTTCTCCATTAGTAGGTTCTTTGATTCATTATATGAATCATAAATACAGTTACATCGTCAAAACAAGAGTGCTGAGTACGAAAGAAACATCCTCACACCTTGTAAGACTGCCACTTTTTCCTTAATGCCCTTGTTTTTTTTCACATCAATAAATATAAAGTGCAATGTGTTAAATTAATCTGAATTTGTAACTCATAACTAAAGTTTAAAAGCAAACCATAAAAATTTAAATTTTGCATTAAGCAAATATTACCAAAAACTAATAATTTTTCTATACCTTGATCTACAGATTCTGTAGGTTACTAAGAAAATCATCAAAATAACAGTAGTTACAAATGACTAAAGCACAAGAGCAAACAATTGTCACATGAATACAATTAGTAAAGAGAAAAAATTTTTCAATCTTGTTCTATATTAAAAACTGAAGGTAAACATAGCAAGGTATGAAATTTACTCATTAAATCAGCAAAAATAATAGAAACTTCTAGAGTAATAGTACTCAATAATGGCCAGGTTGGCTGAAAAGAACATAGGCTTTGGTGTCTGACAGTTTAGATTTGAATCCTAGAGCCCTAGAGCTTTCAAATACTGTGTGATTTTTAATAAATTTTTAACCTGTCTGAGCTTCTTTTTTCTTTTCTTCAAACCTGGGGATAAAAATATTTTCTTCCTAGGATTGTGATAGGAAGTTAAGAAGACAAGCATCATTTCTGATATTTTCTCACCAGGGACTATCAGTATCTGACATATAGTTGATATTCATTCAATATTTGTTAAAAGAATAAATGGATAAACAGGCAAAGAAACATGAAAATTAAGACTGGTAGGCAAAGAGATCCCATAAATATTTATTGCTATATATATGTATATACTTTTTTGCAAATGTTGCAATAAAACTTTATATTGCTGATAGCAATGTAAGCTGATTCAACACTTCTGGAAATTAATTTGAAAACTTGTGATAAGTGACACACAATTTTTCAAATGCAATAATCATTCCTCTGGGAATTTACACTCCCAATTTATCAAAATAAGACAAATGCTTTATGTAAAAACATCTTCAATATAGTGCTAAATAGAATAATGAAAAGAATTTAAGCAACCTGTATGTTCATCAGCTAAGAACTTATTGATGAAAATCTAGTATATTCAATCACTTGAATATTTTATAGATCATTTAAAAGATTTGCATGAAGTTCTTATGTCAAGGTGGAGCATATATTTTGTTTAGTTCTGGTTTGTTTTTCTGGTTAGCACTGTTCACAGCTTACTGTGCTGTATCTTTTTTTTTTTTTTTTTTTTTATTTTTTATTTTATTACATCTTTATTGGAGTATAATTGCTTTACAATGGTGTGTTAGTTTCTGCTTCATAACAAAGTGAATCAGTTATACATATACATATGTTCTCATATCTCTTCCCTCTTGCATCTCCCTCCCTCCCACCCTCCCTATCCCACCCCTCCAGGCGGTTACAAAGCACCAAGCTGATCTCCCTGTGCTATGCGGCTGCTTCCCACTAGCTATCTATTTTACGTTTGGTAGTATATATATGTCCATGCCTCTCTCGCGCTTTGTCACAGCTTACCCTACCCACTCCCCATATCCTCAAGTCCATTCTCTAGTAGGTCTGTGTCTTTATTCCTGTCTTAAGCATTCTTTTTTTTTTTTTTGAATATTCATTTATTTTTAATGACTTATTAGAACAAATACCTATAGATATCATTATATATATGATATATAAATTAATTATACAATATATCATGTATTAATTATTAAAACATACTCTGGTAAATATTATATATTCAATATGAAACAGGAGGAAAGGGGGCAGGGCACAACCTTTAAAAGAATTACATAGCCCGAGGACACAACATAAACTGATTAGAACAAAATAGGTCCAAGATGGCGGACGAGTCTACTTCCACTAGACCTTGAGCCTCAGTATACACTCATTGTAACACATCAGCAAGCTAAGCGACACACCCACAGGTGCCACGACAGTTCCAAGGATGACCATAAAGGTCAAAAAGTGGGCGGTGGCTCAATTCCTAGAAATCCCCACCCCTTCCCCAAAATAGCTGGAATACTCCTCCCACTCATCAGCGTATGAAATTACTCACCCCTATAAAACTAACAACCCCATACCCTGGTGCTGCCCTCGCCTTCTTTTTTTTTTTTTTTTTTTTTTTTTTTATAGGTATACCTGGATTTAATTCTCACTTCTACCGCTTGGTAGCTGGATAGCCTTAGGCAAGTTTCATACCTCCCTGAAATTCACTTAATTCAGTCTGTAAAATGGCATAATAACTTATTATAGCATCCTTTTAGGAATTTTAAATCAGTTCTTGAAATAAAAGTACACAATATATAGACAAGTATGGATTCCTCAATAGATGTTTGACCTTTCATTTCTCCAGTATCCCACCCGCATCAAATAAAGAAAAATACTTTTTAAAATTTACGAATATTTCATTGTTGTAAAGTTAAAGCCATAAAAATAATCAAATGGCCTACTATCATACCGTTAGAAGAAAAGAAAAAAAAAAAAAAAGGTGTTCATGAGAGTTCCATATTAGAATACAAGTTTTCCTTAGGCACCTGTTTATGTATGCTATTCTGCTCTTTACAATAAATAATTAAATTTAAAAGACTTAATTCCTCACTTTTAAGACCTTATTAGTTTACAAATTACATATTGACCTATGCTAAATTTTATACCGACCCATGCTAATGAATTCAGTACAGAAAACAAAAAACACTGCACTCAAGCAAACTACATATATATATATATATATATATATATATAACTTATATGAGAATTGCTACTCCAGCTTTCTTTTGGTTTCCATTTGCATGAAATACCTTTTTCCATCCCCTTACTTTCAGTCTGTATGTGTCTCTAGGTCTGAAGTGGGTCTCTTGTAGACAGCAAATATATGGGTCTTGTTTTTGTATCCATTCAGCCAATCTGTGTCTTTTGGTGGGAGCATTTAGTCCATTTACATTTAAGGTAATTATCGATATGTGTGTTCCCATTCCCATTTTCTTAATTGTTTGGGGTTTGTTATTGTAGGTCTTTTCCTTCTTTTGTGTTTCTTGCCTAGAGAAGTTCCTTTAGCAGTTGTTGTAGAGCTGGTTTGGTGGTGCTGAACTCTCTCAGCTTTTGCTTGTCTGTAAAGGTTTTAATTTCTCCATCAAATCTGAATGAGATCCTTGCTGGGTAGAGTAATCTTGGTTGCAGGTTTTTCTCCTTCAACACTTTCAATATGTCCTGCCACTCCCTTCTGGCTTGCAGAGTTTCTGCTGAAAGATCAGCTGTTAACCTTATGGGGATTCCCTTGTGTGTTATTTGTTGTTTTTCCCTTGCTGCTTTTAATATGTTTTCTTTGTATTTAATTTTTGACAGTTTGATTAATATGTGTCTTGGCGTATTTCTCCTTGGATTTATCCTGTATGGGACTCTCTGTGCTTCCTGGACTTGATTAACTATTTCCTTTCCCATATTAGGGAAGTTTTCAACTATAATCTCTTCAAATATTTTCTCAGTCCCTTTCTTTTTCTCTTCTTCTTCTGGAACCCCTATAATTCGAATGTTGGTGCGTTTAATGTTGTCCCAGAGGTCTCTGAGACTGTCCTCAGTTCTTTTCATTCTTTTTTCTTTATTCTGCTCTGCAGTAGTTATTTCCACTATTTTATCTTTCAGGTCACTTATCCGTTCTTCTGCTCAGTTATTCTGCTATTGATCCCATCTAGAGTACTTTTAATTTCATTTATTGTGTTGTTCATCGTTGCCTGTTTCATCTTTAGTTCTTCTAGGTCCTTGTTAACTGATTCTTGCATTTTGTCCATTCTATTGTCCATTCTATCTCCAAGATTTCGGATCAACCTTACTATCATTATTCTGAATTCTTTTTCCGGTAGACTGCCTATTTCCTCTTCATTTGTTAGGTCTGGTGGGTTTTTATCTTGCTCCTTCATCTGCTGTGTGTTTTTCTGTCTTTTCATTTTGCTTATCTTACTGTGTTTGTGGTCTCCTTTTTTGCAGGCTGAAGGTTCGTAGTTCCTGTTGTTTTTTGTGTCTGTCCCCAGTGGCTAAGGTTGGTTCAGTGGGTTGTGTAGGCTTCCTGGTGGAGGGGACTAGTGCCTGTGTTCTGGTGGATGAGGCTGGATCTTGTCTTTGTGGTGGGCAGGTCCACGTCTGGTGGTGTGTTTTGGGGTGTCTGTAGACTTATTATGATTTTGGGCAGCCTCTCTGCTAATGGGTGGGGTTGTGTTCGTGTCTTGCTAGTTGTTTGGCATAGGATGTCCAGCACTGTAGCTTGCTGGTCGTTGAGTGAAGCTGGGTGCTGGCGTTGAGATGGAGATCTCTCGGAGATTTTTGCTGTTTGATATTATGTGCAGCTGGGAGGCCTCTTGTGGACCAGTGTCCTGAAGTTGGCTCTCCCACCTCAGAGGCACAGCACTGACTCCTGGCTGCAGCACCAAGAGCCTTTCATCCACAGGGCTCCTTAATTTGGGATGATTCGTTGACTATTCAGGTATTCCACAGATGCAGGGTATATCAAGTTGATTGTGGAGCTTTAATCCGCTGCTTCTGAGGCTGCTGGGAGAGATTTCCCTTTCTCTTCTTTGTTCTCACAGCTCCCAGGGGCTCAGCTTTGGATTTGGCCCCGCCTGTGCGTGTAGGTCGCCGGAGGGCGTCTGTTCTTTGCTCAGACAGGACGGGGTTAAAGGAGCCGCTGATTCGGAGGCTCTGGCTCACTCAGGCCGGGGGGGTAGGGAGGGTCACGGAGTGTGGGGTGGGCCTGCAGCGGCAGAGGCCGGCGTGACGTTGCAGCCTGAGGCGCGCCGTGCGATCTCCCGGGCGAGTTGTCCCTGGATCCCGGGACCCTGGCAGTGGCGGGCTGCACAGGCTCCCCGGAAGGGCGTGTGGCTAGTGACCTGTGTTCGCACACAGGCCTCCCGGTGGCGGCAGCAGCGGCCTTAGCGTCTCATGTCTGTCTCTGGGCTCTGCACTTTTAGCCGCGGCTCGCGCCCGTCCCTGGAGCTCTCTCAAGCAGCGTTCTTAATCCCCTCTCCTCGTGCACCAGGAAACAAAGAGGGACGTAAAAGTCTCTTGCCTCTTCGGCAGGTCCAGACTTTTCCCCGGACTCTCTCCCGGCTAGCCGCGGTGCACTAACGCCCTGCAGGCTGTGTTCACGCCGCCAACCTCAGTCCTCTCCCGGCGCTCCGACAAAAGCCGGAGCCTCAGCTCCCAGTCCCGCCCGCCCCGGCGGGCGAGCAGAAAAGCCTCTCGGCTGGTGAGTTCCGGTCGGCCCGATCCTCTGCGCTGGAATCTGTCCGCTTTGCCCTCCGCACCCCTGTTGCTGTGCTCTCCTCCGCGGCTCCCAAGCTCCCCCACTCCGCCTCCCGAAGTCTCCACCCGCGAAGGGGCTTCCTAGTGTGTGGACACTTTTCCTCCTTCACAGCTCTCTCCCGCTGGTGCAGGACCCGTCCCTATCCTTTTGTCTCTGTTTAGTTTTTTCTTTTGCCCTAACCAGGTACGTGGGGGGTTCCTTGCCTTTTGGGAGGTCTGAGGTCTTCTGCCAGCGTTCAGTAGGTGCTCCGTAGGAGTTGTTCCACGCGTAGATGTATTTCTGGTGTATCTGTGGGGAGGAAGGTGATCTCCGCGTCTTACTCTTCCGCCATCTTCCCGGAACTCTCTGTATCTTATTTTTTTATTAGAAAAATACAGGAAATGTAAAATAAAGAAGTAAACATAACCCCTAATCCACTAATTTATAAAGTTATCATATAGAGTATAAAGCAAATGACTTTTCCACCATCAGACATCCAGTGAGACTTCTGCAGAGATGATCACAATTAGCAGTTTGTGATGTTTCTCTAGAAGTTAAAGGTCATAGGATATGTGTTGGTTGGAATCATCAGGGAACAAAATTGTGTATTTTCCAACCATATGACTATGGATAAAGCTTTATGCATGTAGATATAGGCATATGAAAAAGTGAATGAGTAAAATATCTGCAGTGAGTACTGGGATTACATTGATTTCTAAACTTCCTTCAGTGTAGTTATAATGATTCTGCGAAACCGAATTCTGTACAATGAAACAATTGCCTCCAGTAGACATAGGCAAAAATTGATATAAGAAGTAAAGCAATATTATCCAGCTAATTAGAATTTGGGGGCTATTTTTGTTATATAATACAAACAGGAAAAAGAAGGTTAAAACACTTTTAAGGGTCTGGTAGATGAAGAATGGTGCCAATATGGCCTTAATCTCTAAAGCAAATTTATGTTATCCAGGGGAGTGCTTGTGTTCAAACTGTACACAACATTCTGAGCATTATCAGTTATTAGTGACTGCTAAGTCATTCTCAATATGAATGTTAAGACAGGCACACCAACAGTGAATCATATAATACTGTCAAGGTATTATTATATAATAATATACTAAGCTTGTATGACATCAGAATGCCATTATTACTTGAATAAATTTGAGTCAGTATAGCTCAGAAGAAATGTTTTCCAAGATAGGTGAAGTCTCGGTGTGTAATGCTGGAAAACAACAACAGATGGACAAACTATGATATAATTTTAAGTGGTTTATTTATTCAGACCATTTATAGGTGTCTGACCATTTATAAAATTAAAAAATGGGGTCAACTGAATAGCCAAAGCAATCTTGAGATAAAAGAACAAAGCTGGAGGTCTCACACTCCCTGACTTCAGACTATTCTACAAAGCTACAGTAATCAAAACAGTATGTTGGGCTTCCCTGGTGGTGCAGTGGTTGTGAGTCCGCCTGCCGATGCAGGAGACATGGGTTTGTGCCCCGGTCCGGGAGGATCCCACATGCCGCAGAGCAGCTGGGCCTGTGAGCCATGGCCGCTAAGCCTGCACGTCCAGAGCCTGTGCTCCGCAACAGGAGAGGCCACAACAGTGAGAGGCCTGCGTACCGAAAAAACAAACAAACAAACAAACAAAAAAAAACAGTATGTTACTGGCACAAAACCAGACACATAGATCAATGGAACAGAATAGAGAGCCCACTAATAAACCCATGCACTTATAGCCAGTTAATCTATAACGAAACATTGCAAGAATGTTTTGCAAGAATATTGCAAGAATATACAATGGGGAAAGGACAGTCTCTTCAATAAGTGGTGCTTGGAAAACTGCACAGCTGCATGTAAAATAATGCAATTAGAATATTTTCTCACACCATATACAAAAACTCAAAATGGACTAGAGACCTAAATCTAAGACTGGAAACCATGAAACCTCCTAGAAGAAAACATAGGCAGAACACTCTTTGACATAAATCATAGCAATATTTTTATGGATCTGTGTCCTAAGGCAAAGAAAACAAAAGCAAACATAAACAAATGAGACCTAATTAAACTTAAAAGCTTTTGCACAGCAAAGGGAACCATCAGCAGAAGGAAAGGACAATCTAGTAAATGGGAGAAAATATTTGCAAATGAAATGACCATCAAGGGGTTAGTATCCAAAATATATAAACAGGTCATACAACTTAATACCAAAAACCAACAACCCAATCAAAAAATGAACAGGAGATCTGAATAGAAATTTTTCCAAAGAAGGCATATAGATGGCTAACAGGCACATGAAAAAGATGCTTAGAATGGCTAATCATCAGAAATGCAAATCAAAACCACAATGAGTGACCACCTCACACCTGTCAGAATGGCTATCATCAAAAAGACCACAAATAAGAAATGTTGGTGAAGATATGGAGAAAATGGAACCCTAGTACACTGTTGGTGGGAATGTAAATTGGTATAGCCACTATGGAAAACAGTATGGAGTTTCCTCAAACAACTAAAAAACAACTACCATATGATCTAGAAATTACATTCCTGGGTAATTTCAGAAGAAAATGAAGACATTAATTCAAAAAGATCATGCACCCTAACGTTCATTATTATTTATAATAATAACATGCAGGATTATTTATAATAGCTAAGATATGAAGCAGCTTAAGTGTTCATCAACAGATGAATGGATAAAGAAGCTGTGGTATATATAAAAACAATGAAATATTACTCAACCACAAAGAAGAATGAAATTTTGCCATTTGCAACAACATGGAAGGACCTGGAGGGTATTATGCTTAGTGAAATAAGTCAAACAAAGAAAGACAAATACTGTATGTTATCACTTATACATGGAATCTAAAATATGAAATGAGGGAATATAATAAAACAGAAGCAGACTTACAGATATAGAGAACAAGCTAGTGGTTACCAGTGGAGAGAGGGAAGGGGGGAGGAAGAAGATAGAGGCAGGGGATTAAGAAACTACTATGTATAAAATACATAAATAAGCTACAAGGATACATTATAAAGCACAGAAAATATAGCCAATATTTTATAACTTTAAATGGAGTATAAATCTATAAAACTATTGAATCACTATCTTCTATATCTGAAACTAACATCATAAATCAACTATACTTAAATAAAATTAAAAAGTGGGGTCAAAATTGTTGATGGGTCCAACCAGCAAACATTATTGACTCAACAGCAAGAGTATTTCTTATGTGTCCCAGTTTGGAAAAGTTTGCTGGTCACATGTTGCACACCGCAGCCAGGCTTACACAGTATATTTTATGACCATATATGTCATCTAAGATGATTTGGGAGTAATTAAATAAAAAAAAAGTAAACGGAAAACCAGTTGAGGCTGGATTACATGGTAGGAGAAGGTGTTGACTAATGCAACTGAAAATCCAAAGAGAAGCAGGCTTTGAGTTTGATAGATCTAGCACTCTAAGAAGGTTCTCCAGCCTCAGTGTCCTTCTGTCTCTCTGCCATGACCTCCATTGTCATGTTCCTTCTAATATCAATCCCTAGAATGGCTGACAATTGCAATGGAAGACACATGCCTATTTGTTCATAGCAAATGTAAGAGAGAGTGGCTTCCTGAAATTCTTCCAGAATAGTGAAGAGGATCTTTTCTACAAACTCCCTGCAAATCACTGTAAGAATCTCAGGATTCTGAATGTTGTGCATGCCTGTCTCTGAGCCAAAAACTAAAAATGGGAGTGGGATTAGCTTTAGAACTACCAGGTCCACTTTCTAAGAGGCACTTAAGCTACATGGCTGAGATGCAGGTAACTAAATAATATTAGGATTCGCTGTGGAAGGTGAAGGAGGTAATGGATTCTAACTACTGAAGTGCGTGTCCACTATAACATCCCCCAAAAGAAAATGTTCCCATATTTTTAATGTCAGTACAAGTATGAGGAAAAAATTGTTAGTCAAAGGATACTTTCCAATACATAAATTGTTGTCGGAAGTTGTTGCCAAGCAATAGGATTTAGGAAGGTCAAAGATGTGCTTGTAAATGGAGATTTCCTGCCCTGCACACCTCAGTGGAACAATCAGAACTTCATTAGCTGTCCTTCAAGCTATGCCTCCTTTGCTGCCTTGTTCTTGGGGAGCCTGTCTGTTTTCTCTGAGCAGAGATTGCTCTCTAATGGCATGGCCCCGACACTTTCCAACTTTGTTGTTGTTTGACTGTAGTATTTAAAACCAGATTTATTTTATTTTACTTGTTTTTGGTGTTTCAGTCTTTTATGTTTTCATTTCTTTTATTCCATCTTTCTTAACTTGCTATTTTTATTCTTATCAATTCAGCTCTAGTATTTTTTTTCTTTTTAACATCTTTATTGGAGTATAATTGCTTTACAATGGTGTATTAGCTTCTGCTTTATAACAAAGTGAATCAGCTATATATATACATATATCCCCATATCTCCTCCCTCTTGCGTCTCCCTCTCACTCTCCCTATCCAGGGGCAGGACAGGAGTAAAGACACAGACGTAGAGAATGGACTTGAGGCCGCAGGGAGTGGGAAGGATAAGCTGGGACAAAGTAAGAGAGTGGCATGGACATATGTACACCACCAGATGTAAAATAGATAGCTAGTGGGAAGCAGCTGCATAGCACAGGGAGATCAGCTTGGTGCTTTGTGACTTTCAAACTTTTAAATGACTAAGTCATTTGAACCAGAAAGCATGATGTTGCTGTCAGCTGAGCTCAAAATTTGCCCCACCAAACAATACTCCCTTAGCCTTATGTAGCAGGAGTACTTTGTGCTCTTCAAATTTTTGACACTGACCTAGTGCTTATTAGACAAGAACTTTCTCCCGCTTCCTATAAATTTTGGCCATAATCAAATGGACATTGGTTTCCAAATCATTCAATAATTTTAATAAATTTTTTCATTAGTCTGTTCTGCTACAATGAAATAGTTGAAGAACTAAGAACCTCCATATTATTAAAGACTAACTTTAAAAAATTGTTCTAATGGTCAGGAAGGTGTTAAGTTCTGAAGAATTTAAGAATAAATACAATAAATTTATTTACCCTATAGAAAATGTCTATTTTAAAGCAGTTTTATTGCTCTTAGAACATAATTGTAAAGTTCAAACATCGTTGATCAAGACCAATTCAATTACATTGCTTCTTATACATATCACTCTTATAACATATTGTCACATTAAACAAAGCAGAAAACCGTCAAGTTAAACAACTGTATTGTCTACCCAACTTTATTTTTGAATACCAATGCAATGCCTTTTCCTAATCTCTACTAATTGTTTCTCTTTCTTGTTTATAACCAACAACGTTAGCATGAACTAATAAATAAATATACAAAGGGTAGGGCTCCCTTCACTTAATCACTTGAATCATATCCAATTCTAGTAACGAAATGTCCCACTTAGGGGAAAAAAAATGTCTCAAGTGGATTTATATTAGATCTCCATTGGTATTAGTTTATGATGAAGGCTACATAGAAAAGAGGTGCAAAAACGCAATGGCGCCAATGGAGATAGTTTATTTCTCTCTTACATGTAAAAGTCCAGGAAGGGTAGTTGGACTTTATGACGTCACCCAGAGATGCTGGTGAGTAGGGCTTGCTCTACCATCCTCCAGGGCATTGTCCTCATCTGCACATTGAAGTCTGATTGCCATTATGTCCAGTTCCCCCAGTGGGAAGAGAGGAGGTACAAAGTAGCACTCATGGTGTGGTAAGACCCAGCCTGGAGGTGGCACTGTGCCTTCTGCTAGCATTCCCCTGGTGAGAACTCAGTCACATGTTTCCTCTGGCTGGTGAGAAAGAGTAGCTCTGAGTGACCAACTATGGTTTTAACTCTTTTTTCCTATGCAAGGAGAACAGAACAGATTCTAGGGGATCAATGGTCTCTAACACTCTTTATAAACATTGATATTTTGCATTTATTTTGTCATATATCTGAATGTGAGAAATAAGACCTTGGATTTTGTAAGTTTGAAAGAAAAAAATGAATTTAATATTGGATTATTTTTGTTAACTTATTGATCATTTCTTTTTAGCTGTGATAGTATTCTTTGATGAATGTGAGTTCTGAGGAAGAAAACTACTAGTATTTATTGAGAACTCACTCAAAATTTCCTTTAAGTTTAAAAATGGAAGCACTCTTAGTTTATAAGCAGAGCTGAATGAATAAGTTGTCTAACTACTCAAAATACACCCACTGCTACTCCTGTCATGAGTGTGGATCTAGTCAGGTGTGGTGATAGCTTCAAGGCAAATACTTTGGAGGCACAAACCGTTTCAATTTCCCTTTTTCTCCCAACTCGCTGCTTTATAATCCCTGTTCCTCAGATATAATTTAGTTTAGAAATGTATTTATTTAATTTTTTAAGCATTTTTAAAATTAATTTTTATTGGCGTATAGCTGATTTACAATGTTGTGTTAGTTTCTGCTGTACAGCAAAGTGAATCAGTTATACACATACACATCTCCACTCTTTTTTAGATTCTATTTCCATATATGTCATTACAGAGTATTGAGTAGAATTCCCTGTGCTATACAGTAGGGTCTTACTAGTTATCTATTTTATGTATAGTAGTGTGCATATGTCAATCCCAATCTCCCAATTTATCCCTCCCCTCCTTTCCCCCCCTGGTAACCATAAGTTTGTTTACTACATTTGTGACTCTATTTCTGTTTTGTAAATAGGTTCATTTGTACCATTTTTTTAGATTCCACATATAATATGATATGATATTTGTCTTTTTCTGTCTGACTTACTTCACTCAGTATGACAATCTCTAGGTCCATCCATGTCACTGCAAATGGCATTATTTCATTCTCTTTTATGGCTGAATAATATCCATTGTATATATATTGTACCACATCTCCTTTATCCATTCCTCTGATGATGGACATTTAGGTTGCTTCCATGTCCTGGCTACTGTAAATAGTGCTGCGATGAACATTGGGGTGCATGTATCTTTTCGAATTATGGTTTTCTCAGGGTATATGCCCAGTAGTGGGATTGCTGGGTCATATGGTAGTTCTGTTTTTAGATTTAAGGAGCCTCCATACTGTTCTCCATAGTGGCGTGTATCAATTTACATTTTCACCAACAGTGCAAGAGTGTTTCTTTTTCTCCGCACCCTCTCCAGCATTTATTGTTTGTAGATTTTTTTTTGCGGTACGCGGGCCTCTCACTGTTGTGGCCTCTCCCATTGCGGAGCACAGACTGTGGACGCGCAGGCTCAGCGGCCATGGCTCACGGGTCTAGCTGCTCGGCAGCACGTGGAATCTTCCCGGACCGGGGCACAAACCCGTGTCCCCTGCATCGGCAGGCAGACTCTCAGCCACTGCACCACCAGGGAAGCCCATGTTTGTAGATTTTTTGATGATGGTCATTCTGACTAGTGTGAGGTGATACCTCATTATAGTTTTGATTTGCATTTCTCTAATAATTAATGATGTTGAGTGATGTTTAGTGATGTTCAATTTCCCTGTTTCTCCCAGCTCACTGCTTTATAATTCCCTGCTCCTCAGATATAATTTGGTTTAGAAATTTAAATTATTACATCTGTGAAAAACTGGATTTTATTGCATTTTTAGTTCAAAAGTAGACTAGAGCAAATGCTTTTCTACCATAAAAAGGTGAAATCGAGAAAAAGGATAAAATAATAAGCAAAATATATTGAATGGACAATTCTGAAGAAGCATTTCATTTGAATTAAAATTTGATTGGGAGAACAGATGTGTGTGTAGAGGAGGGGGTTGGGAGAGTCAGGGAGGATAACCCCCAGATCCCTGGGCCTATAATAATAGATATCCTTCTAAGCAACAGTGAATTGAGGTTCAAACACCATTCTCGTTAGCTGGAACCCTTTTAAACCTAGAACAAAACTATGTAAAATTAGAAGGAAGAGTGATAGGGATTCTAGCATAGAATTTCTAGAATTCTGTAGCTCCAGAAATCATCTAAGGGAATATACTGGACCTCTATCAGCAACTCTGCTTTTATATATTTAGCTTGAAGATGTGCAAAAATTAAACACACATACACTATATTTTTTTAAATAATCTTTTACCTCACTGTACTTTGCTAATATCACTTCATTGACAAAATAGTTTACCTTATTACAAAATACTAGGAAACAGTTCTTATCTTTGCAGTTTAGAAGGTTAATAATTATTATTATTATTTTTTTTAGAAGGTTAATAATGATTAAAATAAAAGTTAGTGAACTACCTTTCCAAGTTACTCAGTATCATCCTTTGGCATAACATTGGCGAATCACAACAAGGAAAGGGATCTGCAGTTAGGCGCTACCACTAGTGAAATGTTCTCCTTTACATTTCACATACTTCCTATACTGTGAATCTACTTCTTTCTGTTATAACTACAGCACAGAGAGTGATCAGTTTGGCAGTTTTCACCTTTGTAATGAACCATCTGTGTACCAAGCCATTGTTATTAAGCTGCTCAGCTTTGCTCAGGCTGAACATTTTCCTTCTGTTGAGAGATGTTCTTTTGGCCCGCTCATTTGAACTACGGATGTGAGCAGTGTGAAGTCTATAAGAACCCACAGTATCTTAACTGCACATATTACTTTTAATAATCTTTTTAGAAGAAAACCATGTTACAGCTTCTTTGGACTGAGTCCCTGGAAAAAGGGCAGGAGGGAAGTTTTTCCTGGTCTGGCATGAATTCTGAAAATTCAGGATCTTCCTGACTGGAGACCCATATTGTTTGCCCAAGGACGTGCCCATAGCCAAGTTTCAGGTTCTGCAGGGAACACCTATGTCTTGGTTGTACTCCAAGATGTTCTAGAAACCTTGGGAAATGCAGCTAGTCCTAAGCAAAGTTTCAAACTGAGAATTGTCTGACAATTTTCCATTTCCCACTTATTTTTTTCACTCCTCCATCATATTTTATACCCAGAAACCCCAGGCTCTCATCATAGTTCTCATTTATCCCCACTTGTACTATGTCAACCTGTTGGAGGCTAGTTTTAATTATTATATTGGAAAAGGAGTGACAAAAGATAGCTAATTTTAATGACTGCATCATTAATGACTGCAAACGTGATGAGTACAGATCTATTGCTTCACTCAAAATAATCGAAATTAGAGGTTAGATTTCAGACAGAAGTACAAGCTGGTGAAAACACATCCTAGAGAGAGAGTCCTTTGCCTTATCTTTTAAGCCCAACCACATGGGCTCTGACTTCACCTAAGCATGCGTTTGGATCTGCTCGGAAAGCGAAGTAACTTACTTAAGGTGGGGCTGGTATTTCATGTTATCACTATGTTAATCTAATTCAAGCAAATTGCAGGGATGCAGGAACCCTATTAATCTCTGAAACATCCTCCTGAAGCTCTAGCGAGAGAAAGGATCCTGTTGTTCAAGAGAAAGTGTTCTGTTCTTTCGGTAAGTCTGTGAGAATACTGAATTTGGATCATGTTGAAATAGGCAGTTGCCAAAGTGGCCAAAACAATTACTTATTTATGGCTTTCTTTTTAAGATGTATATTTAGGCAAGTGTCTGATTCTAAGGTACACATTCAGGTACCACGCTGGGCATAGGGGAATGTGATAGATGCCTCCTTGGGAAGAAAATGGAAGGGTGTTTCACAGATTAAATTCAGAAACAACCAACAAAAAGGCTTAGGGAGACATGGCTTGTCCAAGGAAAAGTGATTTATTAAAAAAGTGATTTCATAAAACTGGACACCAAATCACTAAGGGGAGGTTTACATAAAATAGTAGATATGGTCAGTATCTGTAAGATAGAAGTTTGGTAAGATAGGACATATAATGTGATACAAAGACATGTAAAACTGACTATAATCAAATCTAAACTGTGAAGTTCTCACGGGTGGCTTCTAAAAGGGTATTCACTGAAGTTACGTGAGTTGGGAAGTCTCACTGTAAGAAGTTATGTGATGGATAACAGGTTATTGATATATGAGAGAGAGTACTATGTTTTAAAAAATGCCACAGTGCCATCTGACGATTCAAGTGGTCTGAGACTCTGTGTTAACTCTTGTCACTATTTACCTTTTTGAGTTGTGAGAATTCCAAGACAATGAGGTATAATGGAAAGGACATGGAAATTGGAACTGGGAGGCCTTTACATCATAAGCTGTTTAGTCTCTCCGAATCAGGGACAGGACTAGAGTGTGTAAGAGCCTTTCAGTTGTATAATTCTGTGATTTTGTGAATATGATGTACATGAAAGCACTGCCAAGATATGCTGGCATAAAGTCATAGAATTTTACAGGAGCGTTTTATCACGTTATGGTGAGTGGGTAAATTTTAAAATGTACTTTATTTGTGAGTTTATTCTCAACAAGTTTCTAGTAATGATTAGATATTTCTCCTGATACTTTGTCTATCCTTTGTCAAAAGAAAACCATATATGTGTTGCTACAGAGCTAAAAAAAAAAAAAAAAAAGAAGTGGTGAATGGATAATTGGGGCAGTCTGAGTCTTAACCCCATTCTGAGATTTGAGTTGCCTGCCAGGGACCTAAATCTCTGACATCAGAGAGAGTAACATCTTCGTCTGTGTGAGCATAATAAGTTCCGTGTCAGAGTCTTAGGGAACGTGAACAAACACAGAGATACCGTCCACTTCATTTTTCTGTGTAGAGATGCCCATCCAGTTGGGCCTCATCTGGCTTGCCCTTACTAGGGTAGAGAGAGCTTTCAGGCTGGAGGGCGCGAGCATCCCAAGAGGACCGCTGCAGCCCACAGGATGGAAGTGGGTGGAGGGGAAGATGGCTGTCTCCAGAGCAAACCCTGCCTCCCCTTTAGCAGATTAGGACAACAGATGCTTATTAGCAACAACAGGAAGAACTGGCAGACACCTTGGGGATGAAGTACAATAACTTCCACATGCTTCACATCATTCCAAGAACATCGCTTTTAAAAACACTGTTGAGGTTTTACTTTTTTTTTGGTTTAGAATTTGTTTTTAGTTTTTATTAGAGTATAGTTGCTTTACAATGTTGTGTTAGTTTCTACTGTAGAGCAAAGTGAATCAGCTCTACGTATACATATATCCCCTCTTTTTTGGGTTTCCTTCCCATTTAGGTCACCACAGAGCATTGAGTAGAGTTCCCTGTGCTGTACAGTAGGTTCTCATTAGTTATCTATTTTATACATGGTATCAATAGTGTATATGTGTCAGGCCCAGTCTCCCAATTCATGCCCCCCCTTCCCCCTTGGTATCGTGCATTTGTTCTCTACATCTGTGTCTCTATTTCTGCTTTGTAAATAAGATCATCTATACCAGTTTTAACACTGTTGAGTTTTGAAAGAACTCTTTTTGGATGTACTTTAAGATAATTTTTAGTCAATGTATTATAGCTTAATGGATAAGAGTTCAACTCTGATTTGGAATCAGACTCCTTGGCCTCAAAACGCACTTTACCATTTACTTTGAGCAAATGATTTAACCTTCTTGTGTGTCAGTTTCCTTATTGGTAAAATGCTGATAAAAAGGATATATACCTTATAGGATGGCGGAGAGGATAAAAGGAGTACTTAGCAAGTGCTTATCAGTAGAATGACCAATATTTATTAGTTATTATTATTTTTATGTAAAACAAACAGATTTCTGTAACTAAAACCTCAGGCAGCTGATAAATGTGTTAAGTCCAAACTCCACTAGCATTTCATTTTCTTTTATTTCTTTTATAGTCAAGGTCAGATGTACTATTCCAGAAATCTTTCAAGCTTCTAATTATTCTCAGGGCCATCCACCATTGTGCCTGTCATTCAATTTTTTTTGGCAATTCCCCATTTTCTCTCTTACTAGCTTTAAACAAACTTGTAAAATGTGTGAAACCAGTAGACACTAACCCTAACCCCATTATCTCATACTCTGAATTATTAGCTTTAAGCGTTTTTCCTTGCCTATCTTGTTCTTTATTAAGCATCCCACCCAGGGAGGGATAAATTAGGAGACTGGGATTGACATATGCAGACTGCTATATATAAAATAGATAATAAGAACCTACTGTTTAGCACAGGGAACTCTACTCAATACTCTGTAAATGACTTATATGGGAAAAGAATCTAAAAAAGAGGGATATATGTATATGTATAACTAATTCACTTTGCTGTACACCTGAAACTAACACAACATTGTAAATCAACTATACTCCAATAAAAATTAATTAAAAAAAAACAAAAGGTTGAGAGTTACAAAAAAAAAAAGCATCCCACCCAAGAGCCTTCTAATGATATGGTATGAACCTTTCATTTTATTCTCTCAGTTATTATAAAAATTTAGATGGTAAGTATCTCTTAGAAATATGGAACTATAGGACACGCTTGTCTCCTCCGCTGCCACCTGCTGCGGCCAGCGTCCACGCTGCACACAGCACGGCTGGCAAAGCCCACAGGCTAAGTGCTGAGGAGAAGTACCAGCTGCTGTCAGACCTGCGGGCCATGGGGTGGAACGAGCCGGAAGGCCAGGATGTCACCTTCCAGCAGTTCCATTTCAAAGACTTCCGTAGGGCTATTGGCTTCGTGATGAGAGTGGCCCTGCAGGCTGAGAAACTGGACCACCATCCTGAATGGTTTAACGTTTACGACAAGGCCCACATCACCCTGAGCACTCATGCGTGTGCGGGCCTTTCAGAACTGGACATAAATCTGGCCAGCTTCATCGAGCAGGTAGCAGTGTCCGTGACATAGACCCTGCCCTTCCTCTCTGAGTTCTTCAGGGGAAAGGGGGGACTGAACTGGGGATCCAGAGAGGGAACTGGGGAGCCCCGAAATGTTGCTGCAGTCAAAACTGACAAGTCGATCCTGTTGCCTCCGTTTAAAGGCAAGTCTCTGCCATCGAAAAAGGCCAGCATCACCGCCAACACCAGAACTTAGACCACTTTTCCCCACACCACTCTCTTCCTCCTTGGGGCTCTTTTACGTGTACACTGATTTGAATCAGTTCTTCTCTTGCTTTACAACTTTCCAGCGACAGCAACGATTTCTTTCCAGGCGGTGTCTTGCTCCCTTCCTGATTCATTTCCCAAGAAGCTGTGATGGAAAAGTGTGTCTAAGATAAAGTCTGATCTTAGAAGCCAGAACCTTAAAGTCATCCTCATCCTATGTGACAGACATGCATGTGCTATTATGCCTCCAATAAAAACACTGTTTCACTTGGAAAAAAAGAAATATGGAAGTATAAAGTTCAAAATTTCCACTCCTTTATTCTGCTCCCACATCTGCCTGTGCCTCAGTTCTCTCCATCTCCAGGAGATGATCAATAAAAGATGATCAATAAAATAGATGATCAATGAAAGCCCCCCAAGAATTGATACTGTCTTACAAAGTCCCACAAATATCTTCTAGCTAGTGCTGTTATAAGATAAACTTCAGATTCTGTGGTTTTGCACATTTCTCTTCTTAATGCACAACCTGTCTTCTGCTCCTATTCTTGCAAACAGTTCTTAGAAAGCAGTGAGTAGAAAGCTCTCACTGGTGTTAACAAGTGAGAAATGACAACTTTCTAGTGTTATCTCTCCTAGTAGATACCATGTTAGCCTAAAGTAATTCATGATGATCTCAACATGATGGTGGGCAGAGGAAATGACCAGTATGGATGCTGGCAGCTTCTCAGGACCATATCAGTGATTATATGCAGGCGCTACTTATTCTATCAATGATGTCTCTAAGCAAATTATCTCTGAAGATAAAACACGTTCCTTGTTTAGGTCAGTTCTGCCTGAGATGATATTTTGCACAAGCTTTACAAAGGACCCTGTTAAGACAAGCTAGTTTTACCTGCAATAGCTTTTCACTCTAACTAACTTTTATGGGTGACATTGGGAACATATACTATGTGTTGATAAACGCAACGAATCACTTTTTATCATTTTAAAATCACTTCCACTTTTACAAAAGCTCCTATAAAGCCATAGTACCTGGAATTTTATTTCTCTTTCACCTAGAACATCTTTCTAACAGTTAAAAAGTTACCTGGAAGGGGCAAAAAAAAGAAATGGAATGAGAAATATCACTCTTCTGTTCTTCAGAAAGAAGAATAATAAGCATTTCTAGAGTGCCTGTCACTCTCCAGGAAGTATGTTTGGCACTAGAGATATATATGCATTTCAATCAGATTTTCCTTGTTGTCAAGTATTTTATAATTTTTAAGAGAAACTTAGAAAAATATAAAAGGATACAATCATATGTTAAAAGTACATGTAATTAAAAAAAACACATATAATCATGTAAGAATGCAAGTGTGCTCAAGATACTATGAGTTCAAATGAGGGACATTTAATTCAGACTGTAGATACCTGAAAAGTTTTTCAGAGCAGGTGACTTTCACTGAGCATATGTGTGTGTGTGTGTGTGTGTGTGTGTGTGTGTGTGTGTGTGTGTGTAAAATTACCTAGATACAAAAAGTGGGATCTCATTCCAGGAAAACAAAACATAAGCATTGTCCATGAGAAAATAATTAGGCCCAATGGTTCCAGTATCCCATTAGTTGCTCTAACATGGGTTGGAAGATAAAGATAGCAGAACGGAGACCAAAGACTCCTTAGGTGTCCATGAAGCCATGGGTTGACCATAAAACAGTGTAAGATGAATGAGTAGTGTCAGGAACCCTTCTTACTGTCATTGCTGCTCACTGATCCCACTTCTGCCTGTGCCTCACTTCTCTCCATCTCCAGGAGACTGACAGTCTCCACTACTCTATGCAAATGCCATCCCTGCTAAAATGTCCCCATTTAGCACCATCAGTGACATTTTGGAATTATCTCAAGCTATGAAAAGAACCAGAATCAACTTACTCCCCCCAATTATTATCATGTCGCTTCCATTCTCTGCTATGTACATTCTTTATAAATACAACGTTCTTTCCTGTCGTGTTGGAAACGTGAGCCCACTGTGACTAAGGTCATATTTAATACAGACCCAACATTTTGTTGGCACTCCCTAAATGTTAAATAGCAATGAGAGGAGATGAAGTAGTACAAGAACAAGAAAGTGATTAAAATAGATCCCAATCGATTCCAGCCGCATTAGAAACATAAGGGGAAAAAGTGAACACTTATTATCAAACTATAAAACCGAAAATATGTCTAGGAAAGTGTGGGCTATTTAAAATCATTAGATAGTTTTGAACTGAAATCCCTTAAAACTATACAACAAAAAAGTATTTTCCAGATGTCCCTTATACCGATATGGAGAACGTAAAATATACTTCCCTTACAATTTGGATTTTTAAACATTTATTTATAATCATATTAAAATGTGAAGTTTTACTCATTGTTTTAGATATTTAGTCAGGTGAATATCTGACTAATGAATAACACATGGTACAGGAAAAATATATATACATTTTAATTTTAGGTCTTCTGAAGCCCATTGTTCATTTCAGGCTGCCTTACTGAGAGTCCTTGCACCAAACGCCTCTGGTTGCATTCCATTCAAGACAAAGGCATATTTTAGGGATGTACCTCTCACAAAGAGGTATTGATGGACCAGGAATCAGAGTTTGGACAAATGAACATTTCATTATAACACAGCCTAATTGTTAAAGCTCTTCTTATTGAAAAGAATAAAAATTTCATTAGTCATCACAGTAGCTCAGCATGAACTCCTCCTCTTTTTCCCCACAATGCACAGTAAGAATGGCAGTTTTAAGCTTATCATTGAACATTTTGGAAATGTTGATTCTTCCTTCCTTTTGCTCTAAATACGCTAAGAAGTATTTTAGTAACAATTATGAAAAAAATTGGTAATAATTTTAAGCTAAACTTTATACGTGGAATTGTGAAAAAAAATATCAGCGATCACAAGAAAATGCAATTTAAGAGCTGCCTGGAAGGCCTGCTTTTTTCATTTTAGGGCCCTGGCATCGTTTTATGGGATAATAAGGATTCCTAGGACCACCCTAAAACTCAAATAAGATGAAGACATAAGTACTTTAGAAACTATAAAGGTTTTATAGAGCTAAGGGAATAAAATTTGCATTGGTAATTCTTATCTCTATACAGCTTTTAAGTTTAGTATCTTTTCAGCTTCTCCAGGAAAGATATCTATTGATCACTGCCCTAAGTGTAAAAACTGCAACAGGGAAGGACCAAGATACAGTGAAGATCACTAATCTGGCACTCAGAATTCCTGTTATTAATTAGATGATAACGTTGAGTATGTCATGTAAACAGCTGACAGCTTAGTGTGTCCCAGTGGTGAAAATGCGGTGGGTAGACTAGATGAAGAACACAAATGCATGGCAACCAATAGCCCTCACACCCGAGTGTGCATTGCTAATTGATCATAGAAGTGGTCTGGCTAAGACAGTGTGGTCTCAGAATCTTTGTTGACAGTACGCCAATCAAAGCTGGCTCTCCAGGAGCTAGACAGTCTCTAAGAGTTTCCTTTTCCAGGTCTAAGAACCTATCGTTGTCACCTGTGAATGTAGATCAATCACATTATCCATTCTCACCTTTATTGCTGCTCCACCCTCATCTCCTACCTCTCTCTCTCACTCTGCCTGTGCCAGCCACACTGGAGGTGTGTCTTTGTCTCACAAACTTTGCAATGACTATACCCTCTGCCTAGAATACTCTACTCCCACGTGTCCACGTGCTCACTCTGTTATCTTCCCCAAGTCTTCACTAATCTCAGCCTTTCAATGGTGTTCACAGGAGTTGGTAAACTATAAGCCATGGGCTGAATCTGGCCCCCCGTCTGTGTTTGTATGGCCCACAAAGTAAGAATGGCATTTACATTTTCAGTTGAGAAATACATAAGTCAGAAGAATTATATTCTGTGGCACATGGAAATTACATGAAATTCAAATTTCAGTGTTCATAAATAAAGTTTTATTGAGACACAGGCTGCGTTTGTGCTAAAATGGTCGAGTTGAATGGTTATGGCAGAGACCACATGGTCCACAAAGTGTAAAGTATTTACTATCTGGTCATTTACAGAATAAGTTTGCCTACCCCTAGGATACACTTAACATTTTGTTAATTACTGGAAGTACTCACCGGCAATCCTGATGCCCTCTCTTTCCCTCTCAATTTTTAAAAATAACATTTATCACATTGTACCATACACTGTCCTTGTATATTATGTATACTGTCTCTCCATAAGAGCACAAATTCCATGAAGTCAGAGGATTTTGTCCACTTTATTATCTGATATATTCCCAGTGCCCTGAACAGTATCTGGTACATAGTAAATATTCAATAAATATAATTCTGGAACGAATGAATTATATGGAAGATACCTGCATTACGTAGAAATATATTAGATGGAGTAGTCACAGGAGACTTCAGGAGAAGATGATATTTTAGTGTTAAAGGGTACAAAAGACTTAGGGAACATTTTTCCTAGAAAGGGGTACTGGATGAAAGAACATGTGTGTAGGGTAGCCTAGATGTAATGCAGAGCCCGGGAGGTAGAGAGGAGGTGGAAAGTAGGCTGAGCCCAGGTTATGCAAGACTTGGAATGTCTGATTAAGATGCTTGGGTATAATCTTATAAAAAATAGATATTTCAGGAAGATCTGTCTGATAATGATATGATATATACAGTATGAGTTGGAGCGGGTAAATTCATGTGAGAATTGTATTAGCCTGGGTTCAGGCTTCTAAGATTGGACGGTGGCAGATGAAGTGAAAGAGAAAGGACACAGGGAGAAAGGAAGGAGTAACCAATGGTACTTCATTATTGTGACCTTTGGTGAAAAAACGTTTTTGTCAAAAGTTGAAAGGCAGCAGAAAAGAGAAAGCATTAAAAAATAAAAACCAGTCTGCTTCAGTTCTTTGTAGTTTGTCGAATAAATATGCATACAGTTCCCAGTTTAAGACTTCTGTAGATTTTTTGCCTCAGAGAAGGCATATATGATGATAAACCTGACAATATAAACTAAACCAATTAGATTTTAGTAGAGTTAGATTAGTTGAACTACTTCAGAATGAAGTCAGAATGGGTTTCACTCAGGTAGCTTAGTGAAAAGCATCAGGGCACACCAAAGCACATAGTTTTAGATGCTGAACTTTCACTGGGGAGGTGGCCTGATTTACCTTTAGTTGTGCCATTTGTGTTAAACAGATAAAAATCCAAATATACATGATAGTGCCTAGATTTTTTTTGTAAAAGTAATAGCATGACATAATTCTAAGTGAAAGACAAGAAAATATCACATACAATTTGATTCAGTTTATGTAAAATTTTATATATACTTTAGATGGAATTTTAGGCTGTATTCTCTTCTCCATATTTTCTGTATTATTTGAGCTTTTTTATCTGCAATGACTATATTATTTTTTTTTACAATCACAAAAGAGCTATTTTTATATTAAACTATTAAAAATGACAGGTTGGATGTATAGCAAAAACCTCCATAGATTTGTTTAGATATTAAGAACAGATTCATGCTACAAACTATTTATTTGCTATGAAGAGAATTAGGAAATATTTAGCAAAGTTTGAGATAATAATGTTCAAATAAGCTGACTGTCAAGTACATTTGAAATGTTTTTAGTCTAGTAAGAACAGGCAATTGACTGATTAAACTAAGATTATGAATTTTGGAAACTAGACCTCGGTCCAACGGCAAAAAATCACTTGTTGCTTGAGTCATCTTTAAAATGGATTATGGTAATCTTTCCTTAAAGGGTTATTTAAAAGAATTAATATAAAGGATATAAAACACCTGTCTAGTGAGTAGCTGTTCCAAAAATGATAGCTATTATTATTAAGAATTGGATAAGTAATAAATAAAATAAATCAGAGTTTGAGAGTCAAGCTACATTTACTTAATCCTTTACTTAATTTGTTCCACTTAATGCCATGAAGTACTGTGCTAAGTGCAGGTGAATACATGTATTATCAAGGGCCTGCCCTGTCTTTAAGATATAAACAATACGTTTAATAAGGTGTTACAGATGCTATGACTCAAGTTCCTATACGACAGAGAATTTAAATCAGGCCACCTCCCCAGTGAAAGTTCAGCATCTAAAACTATGTACTTTGGTGTGCCCAGATGCTTTTCACTAAAAATATATGTAAAAGCACTTCTATTTGGAAGCTGTTCTTTTATTCATCCATTCATTGAACAGTTATATATTGACCATCTTCCATTTTCAAACATTCTTCTTGTAGCTGGCCCTATACCAACAAAGACAAACAAGATTTCTTCTCCCACAGAAGTTTCAATGTAATGACGGCAGAAAAATAAACTAGGAAAAAAACAGAGAAGATAAATTCAGTCAATACTATAAAGAAAATCAAACACGGTGGTATGATGGACTAGGCTAATTTAGCTTAGTTAAGTAAGGCTTTTCTGAGCAAGGAGTATCTGACCTGAAACCTGAATGATGAAGCTCCTGTCATGTAGAGAGAGAAAATTTGACAGGAGGGAATTCCAGACTCAGGAAATAGCTAGTACAAATCACCTAAGGCGGGACCAAACTTAACCAGTTCAATAAACAGAACTGGTTAAAACTATGGTTGAAGAAACAGGGGAAAGAGAAGGAAGCTGTGAGGTCAGAGAAGTGTTCTCAACTATAAACTTGAAATATGAACTCCCCTATGTAGCAGAAAGTTACAAAGAATCCTGACATTTCAAAATCAAGGATTTAATTCAATATTCTAGAACACTTGAGGTCATCTACTCTACCTAAGCGTGTAATTCATTTATTTATTCGATCAACAAGTATTTGGGGACTTCCCTGGTGGTGCAGTGGTTAAGAATCCGCCTGCCCAAAGGGAATGCTTCTGTCTCCAGTCTCCTGATGGCTTTTGGAAGAGGCCATATGCTGACCCTCCCAAGTTTCACAAGAAATGCAACACGTTAGTGTCCAGCTGATGCGTTTTGTTTATAACTTGTCAGATACAGGGATTTTCTCCAATTCGAGCTCCAGGGCAATCAAGACTGTGGAATCCGTAACCGACACCAAGGCAGACATAAATAAAAGGTACAGGTGTGTGAGCAGCAACCAGATCCGCATGCGCAACGTGACCATCGGGCTCCGTGACGCCACCCTCCAGGCCTACCTCTCCAACAACAGCTTCTGCAGGAAGGAGACGCGCTGTAAGACTGGCCCTCCCCGCCCACCCCGGCGGCGCCGCCGCCCCAGTCCTCGCCCAAGAGACCCTCGGGGTCCAAGTACAACGTGAGCGTCACCAGCGGGACCTGCCTGCTGGCCAGCATGGGGCTGCAGCTGAACGTCACCTGCAGGACGAGGGACAACACAACGGTGACCAGAGAGTTCAGCATCAACCCCAACAAGACCACCTTTGGGGGGAGCTGCACAGCTCAGCTGGTGACCCTGGAGCTCCGCAGCAGGAACCAGCTCCTGGCGCTCCAGTTTCCGATTAACGCAAGTTGCAGCCGGGTTTTCCTGCACGGAGTTCAGCAGACGCTGACTCCGCCCGATGCCGGAGACCCCGCCTTCAAGGCCGCCCACCGCCCGCTGAGCGCGCTGCAGGCAGCCGCCGGGAACTCCTACGAGGGCAACGCTGAGGAGCGCGTGCAGGTCACCTAGACCTATTCAGGGTGTGGGTCGGCGTTCCGCGTGGACGGGGACAAGTTTGGGCCTGTGGAGGAGTGTCAGCTGCGTGAGAACAGCATGCTGATCCCCATCGCCGTGGGCGGCGCCCTGGCAGGGCTGGTCCTCAGCGTCCTCATCGCCTACCTTATTGGCCGGAAAAGGAGCCACGCGGGCTGCCAGACCGTCTAGCCGGCCGCCCCCACCCGCCTCGGATCAGCAGCAGCTGCAGGGCCTCGGGCCGGTTCCCTGGGCTTAGATTGTTGTTGAGGGAGGCACCCTTTCTTGCAAACTGGTTTTCACATCTGCTTTATCCAATGTGAAGTTCATCCGGCCACAGTTACTATTCACAAAAGAGCAACTATGGAAATGTCGGTGTTAATTTTGCTAACTGGGTTAAATATTTTGCTAACTGGTTAAACGTTAATATTTACCAAAGTAGAACTGGAAGGGGGTGGAGGGTAAGAGAGCTTTTCTAAATGGGCACTGGCTCCACTGTCATTTGGCTTTTTAAGATTCTGGTGTTTGATCGCTTCACTCTTTACTCAGGTGTAAGCCTTGCAAAGGGAGAATCTCTGGTCTTAATGCTTTGATGGAGGCTGGTAGCTGTGAGCCTGACGCGCTGAAGAAATCAGTAGGAACGAGAATCGTAGAGCAAGCAGTAGTACGAAGAAGCAGATCTGAGAGGCTGGCCCCTCGAGCATCGGTACTCCAGGACGCCGGGTCCTCAGGCTTTCCACTCTCTGCCACTCGAGAGCTTGCACCTTTTAAAATAGAAAAATGGGCGTTGTTTTTATTTACTTTTTTGTAAAGTAGTTTTCCTTCTGTTGGAGGTTTGGGGTGATCCTTTGTCTGCACTGTGTACAATAATCGTTTCTCTCTGATTCATCACTTGCAGCTGGGTGGCCTGTGTGCCGAGGAGCATCCCCTCCTGCGACGCGTTGCCCTAAGGATGCTGATAAAAAAGTCTTTTTGTTAAAAAAAAAAGAAAGAAAGAAATCCGCTTGCCAATGCAGGTGACACGGGTTCGAGCCCTGGTCGGGGAAGAAGTTGCCGCGGAGCAACTAAGCCCGTGTGCCACAACTACTGAGCCTGTGTTATAGAGCCCGCGAGCCACAACTACTGAAGCCCTTGTGCCTAGAACCCATGCTCTGCAACAAGAGAAGCCACCGCAATCAGAAGCCTGCGCACCGCGAGGAAGAGTAGCCCCCACTTGCGGCAACAGAGAAAGCCCGCAGGCAGCAACGAAGACCCAATGCAGCCATAAATAAATAAATTTATTTATTTATATTTTTGCGGTACACGGGCCTCTCACTGTTGTGGCCTCTCCCGTTGCGGAGCACAGGCTCCAGGCGCGCAGGCTCAGCGGCCATGGCTCACGGGCCCAGCCGCTCCGTGGCATGTGGGATCTTCCCGGACCGGGGCACGAACCCGCGTCCCCTGCATCGGCAGGCAGACTCTCAACCACTGTGCCACCAGGGAAGCCCATAAATTTATTTTTTTTTAAAAAGAAATATTTGTAAACACCTACCAAATACAAAACCTTCGAGAAATTTAACCCATAGGAAAGCTCAGGTGTATACACTTTGTGTCAGAAGTTAAGGTCTCATACAGACAGGGAGAGATCACTTCTTGCTGGGCAAATCTGAGATTTTGTGGTTGAGTTGGCATTTGAGCTAGGGTAGGTGGGTAGGATTTAAACATAAAATACAATGATGCTGAGGGACACAAGAAGGCATTCTAGGAAACAACATGAGTAAAAGCATAGAGATAAGTTGTTTAGGTAATAATAGCATGCTGTTTGAAATTCCTCTTATAAAACATCTTTGAATTTTAAAATTCAACAGATCATTGTGAAACCTAAACTTGACCTTTTCACATTTCTGTCTCCCACTTTCCTTTGCAAGAAATTATGTGTGTGTGTCAATCAGAATTCTGTGAGCTACATCACAGGTGTTCTACATGCATTGAGCAGTAGAATGAGATGAGATGGATAGGCCTTTCCTCCTAACTTTAAAATATAGTCATGCTGGGTCTTCTGCTAAACAGTGAAGTGCAGGAGGAAAGGCCCAAAGTGTGAGGGTCATCAACTACAGAATTCCACAAGGTCTGGCGATCACCAAGGCTATGAGTCACTGGCTAGCCCAGTGCCCACCAGGCCTGGTAAACCAAGAAGTGATGTTAAAGAAGTGGAAGCTGGCTGATTTGTATGAATTTGTTTAATCTGTTCTCAACCAATAACATGATTTACATCAGGTGATATGTTTATGACACCTGGATTCAGAAAGGCAGTCATTTGGTTATGAACTCATTGTTTCCTTTTCAGAAAAATTGACCTCACCCATTAGCCCTTTTATGTAGTCTTCCTAAAGCTTACCACTATCTCCATAATGCCTCCTCAACTGTTCACAAATGTTATTTCACAAGTACCGATGCTTCTCAGATGTCAGGTTTGCAGGGGTTTTATTGCCACATTTCAGGTTGATTAATGTAAGAACAAATAAATAAGGGCTTAAACTGTTGATGCCTCATGGACAGGTAGGGCTGAAGATGGCTGCCAGTAGATAAAATAGTTGGCAATAGAACAAGATTATATTTATAATAAAGACACAGGTCTTAGGTCCTAAGTAGTAACTCCTTTACACCTATCCATTTATACAACTTGCAATCTTCTCCCCTCTTGCAGTTGTCAGGCACCTGACATATATCAAACAATTAATACAAATAGGGTTGATGTTTGGGCAAATTGGACAAGAGAAAGATTTTAAGATTTAATTCTAGGGGTCAGTGGTAAAAGGCAGAGTTTTCATGAACATGAATTCCCTAGAATTTCTTCAGCTCTGTCAGTGTCAGCAGTACTTCCATGTATTGATTCAGGGAATGTTTATTGAGGGCTTACTCTGTAACAGTCACTGTGCTAGAAGGTAAAGATCCAATGTGACAAAAGAGAGAGTCCCTGCATCGCAGAATTACAGAAAAGGAAACTAAAAGGACAATACAACTGATGAGGAAACTTCAGAGGACAGAGAAGTAGCAAACCTAGGCTTTGAGTCTCAGGGCTGTCTCCTTGGAAGAAGTACCATATAGGCTGAGACATAGATGAGCAGGTGTTAGTGGGTTGATGGACAAGAGGGTCGCAGAGGTGTGAAGACATAGCTCTTTCAGGAAAGCTACGGCTGGAATGTCAGGATTGGGGTCCCTGCGTAACATCACGTAATATAAATTACGTTACTCTCTAATACTCTCTCAATGTGCCCTCTACTTTTCCTACATAATACTTAACATGACGTGCAATTCTATATTTATATAATTTAAAAAAATGTCTATCATTCCTCTGCTTGTTTTGTTACCCCACTTTTGGGCACATAGTAAGGCACTCATTTGTTGAATCAACAAGTAGCTGAGAGGTGAGGGAGGGAATAGCAGAAAAGATGCTCGAGAGACAACCAGGAGACAAATTAAGCAGGGCTTTCTTGACCGTATTAAGGAGTCCTGAACCTTCATTCTAAGAGAAGTAAGAGATAAAGAGCTTTGAGCTACTCTTTGCATTTCAGAAAGATCACTTTGACTGCAATGTAAAAAAACAGATTGGAAAAGAGCCAGGACTCAGTCTGTCAGTTACCTGAGCCAGCTGAAATTATATCACTGGGAGTGGACTTAAAAGAGAGTTAGGATGAGAAATTGAAGAGGTTTGGTGATTGGTTAGATAAGGGAGGGGAGAACAATGGAGTTCTCCAAAATGACTCATAGATTTCTGCATGGGGCAGCTAAGTGAATCATGAAGTAAAGCAGTGTTTTGTTTTTGTTTTCGGTGATGGAGAAATGAGATTCAGTTGTGAGCATATTAAGTTTAAAATGCCTGTAACGTCATCTAAGAGATGTTCAGGAGGGAGTTGGATGGATATCGGTCTCTGAAGCTCATGAGAGAAATTTTGGCTGGGGTTAGAGATTTGTGAGCCATCAGAAGATAAAAACATGAAAGTTGTCCTTTGCTGATGCAGCTGAAAGGATTCTTGCAAGTCCTGCTTCCATAGGCACCCTCTTAAGGGTCCTCTTCTAGGCTGACTCCAGCCAGTCCACGCACAGAGAAATAAATCACAGAAGAAGATTTATAACTTTGGGAAAAATCACATGGTCTTTCTCAGACACTGTAGAGGCCATTATGATGGCAGAGCCAACAAAGTGACAGCTGGACTCTATAGGTCTCTACATCGCAGTTCAAAGTCCATCCTTTCATCTCCTTGCTAAGTAGTGATCCTGTGTCGCTAGTTTTATTTGAGCCTCTTTGAGTAAGAGACACATACATCAGGAAATCTGTCGGGGCATTGTTATCCTACAATGCCACGCTGAATTAATCATGTCATTCTATTTGCACATGTAATTCCCTTTGACCAGAAATTGAAATTGCTTTTCTTATTTGCTACTTCTCAACGTGGACCTCTCATTTCATAACTGCTGTGACCTGTGTAGTGAAAGACTCTATGTGCCTTGGATGTGTTTTGTTTGGTTTGTACACCAACAATGTTTAAAAGAGCAGTTTAACTTGTAGGTGTTATACTTAGGTACAATACAAGTACCATGAAGTAGCATGAAGTTCTTTCATCCTACCTATCTCTGGCATTTATTTTAAATGCACACCTTCTGCAGATATTTGGTTTGTGACCCTTACCCTAAAGTGTTAAGATCAACAACAAAAGCACATACGTAATACAAAAGTAGGCTAACAAAGGAAAAGATGAGCTAACGTGTGGTGGGCATGGGAAGGAGGAATAGTTTATCAAAACCTCCCTACATTTTACAGAACAAAAATGAATTTGCCATTTTTCCAGGTAGACCTGACAGAGGAAAGTACACCATAAAAGGCATAACATGAACGAATGAAGCATTTTCAAGGATGTATAGGTAGTAAGGTGTTAATGGTATAAAATGTTTGCAGGCAGTAAAGAAGCATCCTGAATGCCATGGTAAGGGTTTTGGGATTTCCTTAGACAGAAGGGAGTGAGGAAAGTATTTGATGCCACAAAAGAAAATGATCATTCCTTTTAAAAAGAGCTCCTTGGCAGCATTATAGATCATGGATTTGAAGGAAGTAAAGCCAGAAGAACTATTAGGTCATTTTCCATGGCATTCATGTCGACACAAATTCGAAATCTACGCTACTAGTGAAACCTTGATCTCTGAAATCATTTACTATAACTGCCTGCTCTTTAAGTCTCCCAGTAAACACACCCTCATTATTTTTTAGGACTAATAGCCCCTTAATCTTTCTTCCTTGTCCAAGCCTATTCTCCCTTCTTGGCTTCACTCCTATCCCTATTCAGCCTGCAATGTAGGGATCAACGTTTTTGTCTGCACTCTCACCAACACTTCTGATTCCTTTCGCCCCTCGACCTGAGCCCAACCTTTATCTTCCAATCCTCTTACTCACTCTTAGTTAACTTCCTCTCTCTGTTGTTTCTAGTTTCCCACAGCTGGAAGCTAGAAAAATCTCTCTAGAGACCTGTTAAAAATTTTAGAACCTCAACCCAGGCCCAGAGAAACAATCTCCAATGAAAACTGGCTTTTAAAATAATATTCTAGTTGATTCTTTTAATCTGGTAAGTTTAGAAAACAATGCATAGATAAGTCCATAATTCCCCAATAGCAACTCCTCTGAATTTATTCCAGAGCCTTAAAGCTGCAGCTCAGCTCTCCTCCCTAATTTGCCTAAATTTAATGCCGAAAGAATGAAACGACTTAATTATTCTTTATTCTCTTGCAAGGATTCTTTACCCTTCCTGTCCCTCTTATTTCACAGCCTAACCCATCTGTTATAAACTGAACGTTTGTGTTCCTCCCCCCACGTCCCATCCCCCAATCCATATGTTGAAGCCCTAGCTACCAATATGACTGTATTTGGAGACACGACGTTTATAAATGTAATTAAGGTTAAATGAGGTCATAAGGCTGAGGCCCTGATCTGTTAAAATTAATGTTTTCCTAAGAAGAGACATCAGAGAGGGATCTCTGAATCTCTGAGAGACTCCCCTCACCCCGACCCTGGCTTCTGTCTCTTTCCAAAGAAAGGCCAAGTGAGCACACAGCAAGATGGCAACTGCCTACAAGCCTGAAAAAGAGCTCTTACCAGAACCTGACCATACTGGCGCCCTGAGCTCAGACTTCCAGCCTCCAGAACTGTGAGAAAGTAAATTTCTGCTGTCTAAGGCCTCCAGTCTTTGCTACTCTGTTATGGCAACCTGAGCAGTCTCGTAGACCATCCTTTCCTTATTTATGACCCAGGCCCCTCTTATCTCCTCTGAGACAAGCATCTATTTAATTCCTACTAAGTGCACAGCAAGAGAAATTTGGTTCTTGTCCTCATGAAGCTGAGCCTGGGTGGAGAGGATAAGATATTACAAGGTTAACTCTTCCTTTTAGTACTTCTCTTTCTCTCTCTCTTTTTCCTATATTTAATCTCCTTCCCTCCATCTGTCTTCCTTCTCCTCTCTCTCTCTCTCTCTCACTCCTCCATGCACAACTCCCTCTTTTTTGGTAGTACTCCCTTCTCCTTGATCCCTGGGCCCTCTCTCTCTCTCCCTTTGAACTCATTCTCAAAAAAAAAAAAAAAGAATAAAAAAAGAGAAAAGAAAAAGAATCTCTCCCTCTTTTTAACCTCTCAAGTTACTTGTCGATTCCCTTCTTTCTATAATATTCAGGATACTAAAAGAATTAGTGATCCTATCTTAATATAATCATGTATTTATATTGTAATTTTGCAAATATTTTCAGTAAAATAAACATTTATCTGAGCTGCACACACACACAGAAAGAATAGTCTTCAAAATACATTCACCTTCCTCACTGGCTCTGTCATAAAGAAAGATCTTCTACTCTTATTGTTTTTGTCTTGTTTTATAACCTATTGAAATGTTGACCTCTCCCCACTTGGGTTCATTTCCCTCAGTTCTGATCACTACTCTCCACTCCCTACCAGATAAAGTCTCAAGTCGGACTCCAATTGGCACCTTCCACCATTTCTATCTCAAACCAAGGAATTCACTGTCATCTTTCATACTGTCTGCTTTCCTTTGACCTGACATGCTTTTCCCACCTCTGTTTCCACATGAAAAAGAAACTCTTGCTAACCTATAAGACCAAGCTGACAAACCCTTTTGGAGAAGCCTTACTTGGCCCTTCCATGGCTTATCTCCTCTTGGGTTCCCAAAACACTGGAAATAATTGTAATGACATGTTTATAGGTTTAGTAGACAGGCAGTCCCCTGGTTTTTATATTCCTAGTTCCAGGTACTTATTTAATATTTAGTAAACATCTAATGAATGAATAAATTAAAACAAGCTACCTTTTCAGTTCTATCTTGTACCATATAATCCTGTGTTCCATTCAGATCAAACTAGCATTAACATTTGTTTCTTAATACTTTCCCAAATTCATCCCAGAACATACTGACCCCCTCCCCCACCCTGAGACTTGCTTGCCTAACTCCAAAGGCAGCACCTTCTTTACCCATTAAATGAAATTTAAAATGAATATTTTTGCTGTGACAGATAATGTTGTTTTACTGAACCTAAATCACCAGTGCTGGATTTAAAGGTAGAAATGGTAGAAAGATGTAAAGTCAGAATTAAACTGTTTCTACATTTCAACTTCAACACTACTGTTGAACAACAAAAATTTTTTTGAACAATTAGTATAACACCAAACACTATTATAACTGTTTTTCATGTGTCACTAATTTCATCTTCAAAAAAACTCTATGAAGTAGAAATTATTATCATTTTACAGATCAGGAAATTAAGAGACAGATGCTCAATAACTTGTGTAGTAAAATGATCTAGGCTCTTGAAAACTAAGATTTGGATCCAGACATCCTAATTCTAGAGCCTGAGTTTTTGACCAGGAAGATTTATTCCATCACCATTTGCTCAGTCTGTATAATCAAATTTCATACATAATCAAACTGCCCTCAAGCAATATAAAATGTTAATTTAATGAGATGTCATCTGATAACTGTAAGACAGGACTGTCTTATTCACTTAAAGATCAGTATTATGGCGAATATTAAATGCATTGAAATATAGTATCTTATCTGATGATTGCTGGGATAGAGAACATAAAAATTATTTTTTGCCACATTACTTATAGGTGAAGTAATTCTGCAAGATGTTTACAGAGCATGATGGAGGAAAAATATAGATGGTTTCCTGAAATGAGTTGTTTTGCACAAAGAAGTGGCTACAAACCAACAAATTACCAATTACAATAAAAATAGAGTCTGATTGCCATGGAGTCTGTCCTACCATGTGTTCTGTAATGACTCAATTATCCTCCCACTTTTCTTTACTTGAACTACAGTAAGTCCCCTACATACGGACCTTCAAGGTGCAAACTTTCAAAGATGCGATCGTGAGTTCACATGTCCAATCACGTAAGTTAGTTCACGTGTCTGGCATACATTGTCACGTTCGTGCATCCTCTACAAGTGGTTGTACTTTACTGTGCAGTACTGCATAGAGTACAATATCTTTATTTCGAGCCCAGGATGTCCAGAAGCAAGCATAAAAGCAGCGGTGATGTATTTGGTACTGCTAAGGAGTGCCAAGCAACAACAACGGAAACAAAAGCGAAGATAATTGAGAGGGTAGAACGAGGTGAAAAAGAGGTAGATGTCACTCGTTCATATAACATGAATCATTCAACCATCGGCATAGTTCTAAAGAACAAGGACAAGATCATGGAACATGTGAAGTCTGCTGTGCCAATGATGTCGACAATAAAACTGAAGAAGCATGGAAAAGTGATGAAGGAGATGGAGAAACTTCTCAGTGTGTGGATGCAAGATCAGCATCAGCGTCAGGTTCCGCTCAACTTAATGCTGATTCAAGAGAAAGGTAAAAGCCTTTATGAAGACCTGAAGTAGAAACACGGCGAAGAATCAGAGGGCGCATCTTTTAATGCCAGCCATGGCTGGTTTCATCAGATCAAGGCTAGAGCCAACCTTCACAATGTAAAAGTAAGTGGTGAGGCAGTGAGTACAAATAAGGTAGCTGCCTGGGAATTTCCTGAAATGCATTGAGAAATTATTGATGCAGGTGCCTATTTACCCTAGCAGGGTTTTAATGTGGATGAGACAGGATTGTACTGGAAGAGGATGCCAGACTGAAGTTATATCAGTAAAGAGGAAAAGTTGATGCCAGGCTATAAAGCAACAAATGATAGGCTAACTCTGTTGTTTTGTGGCAATGCTTCCAGCAATATGGAGCTGAAGCCTCTCTTAGTTTATCATCCAGAGAACCCAAGAGCCCTTATAAATGTAACCAAGGGCTCTTCCTGTTGTGTGGAAGAGTAACCCCAAAGCCTGGGTTACACAGGCCATTTTCCAGGACTGGTTTTTCCACCACTTTATCCCTGAGGTAGAGAAATACTACTTAGAGAAGGATGTCCCATTCAACATTCTTTTGCTCCTCGACAGTGCTCCGGGCCACCCTCCATTCATGGACAACTTTCATCCCAACGTCAAAGTACTGCATCTACCACCGAATACTAATGTCGCTCATCCAACCTATGGACCAGGGAGTTATAGTGATTTTCAAGAAATATTATTTATGTCACACTTTTCATCAGGCAGTAAAGGTGAGTGACGAATCTGGAACAACCTTGTGACAATTTTGGAAGGACTATAACATCTACAAGGCCATAAAAAACATTAACTTTGCTTGGCGTGAAGTTACGGCCATCGTCATGAATAGGGTTTGGAAGAACTTTTGCCTGCAGTTTGTTCACGATTTTCATGGATTTGAGAAGGTGGATGAGGAGTCCAAAGAGGTCTTCAGCAACTTAGTGACCCTCAGCGAGAAGCTGAAGCTAGACCTGCAAGAAGACGACTTCATTGAACTTCTTGCTGTGCAACACGAGGAGCTGACTAATGAAGACCTGATAGAATTGGAGGCCCAGAGACAGGATGAAGAGAGACAAGAGGAAGAAGAAGTAACTGAAGAAGTGAAGAGATTCATGACGCAGGAAATGACAAGGGGATTTTCTTTATTTGAGGAGACACTGTTAGTTTTTGAGGCACAGGACCTGAAGGTAGAACCGTACACGAGGGTTGCAGCAGCCGTTCAGAACGCAATCCAGTGCTACCATGTCATCTATGATGAGAAAAAAGAGCTACTACCCAGACATCACTGGATCGCTTTTTTAAGAGGGTAGACAGAATTGAATCAAGGGACCAGAACCTGTGCCATCGACGTCAGGTGTGAGTGAGATTGCAGCTTGCCCTCCATCTCCTACTGCTGACGATCCCTCAGCTCTACCATCTCCCACCCCCTCTCCCCGCTCCAGTCAGTAACTCTTCTTGCCTGTTCACTCGATGCCAGCCCCTGTATGCCAGCTGTTGTACTGTCCTACTATACTTTTCAAGGTACTGTACTGTAAGATTAAACATGTTCTCTTTATTTTTCGTGTTTGTTTTTTATGTATTATTTGTGTGAAAAATATTATAAACCTATTACAGTACAGTACTATATAGCCAATTATGTTAGTTGGGTACCTAGGCTAACTTTGTTGTACTTACAAACAAATTGGACTTATGAACGTGCTCTTGGAACAGAACTCATTTGTATGTAGGGGACTTACTGTACTGCAAAACTTTCCTTCCTATAGCATCCTGTGCTGTTATTTGGGCTTTATTTGATGAGAACACACCTCTGAACACAACAGAAATGTGAGCACTAGGATAAAAGCTTCCAAAAGCTACAGAATGCACTCAAATTAATGTTAATTTCTCACAGAATTCTAGGATGCCAAAGAATACATACCAGTTGGAGAAATTCTGGCCTAAATGAAAAACAGGCCATTTCCAGGAACACATACCCCGTTCATGAGATCTTACCATCACAGAGGCTACAGTAGAAGATGAGCAGAAATAAGGAAACAAGGGTCAAAAGAAAGTGAAATCTCCTTAAAGACTAGAACACAGCTTAATAAATTGCTCATGTATTTATCTTCCTGACTCAGGCCTTGCTCTTACCCCTAAAAGACTCAAGGGAATGGAAAGATAGAAAACCTATTGAAAGGGCACAACACAAAGGCTTTTAAAGCCTTCTGAATCACAGCCAAAGCTCCATCCTCCTAGCAGACTAGTGTTTGCCTTTTTACTCCTCAGAGGTGAAGGAGAAGGAGTGTTAGATCCCCCCTAAATTACTAGAGTTTAGACTGCTTTTCTAAAGGTGAGTTAGGAAACAGACAATGTGGGGGACAGTTAAGAGTCCTGGGCTTCAATTCGGGAGGCATGGAAACCAGGCATTAACTCCTGGTGTTGACTGGAGGCAAATTATTTCATTTCTTTGTTCATCATTTTCCTTTTCTTTCAAACTTGGCAGTTGGACTAGACCAGAGGTCTCTGTTGTCTAGTTCAGATTTGAGGTCTTATGATTCTGTGAGATGGTTGCAGAACATGATGGAGGAAATCACAGTCAGGATTTCACGGGATGTCCCTGGTGGTGCAGTGGTTAAGAATCCGCCTGCCAATGCAGGGGACACGGGTTCGAGCCCTGGTCCAGGAAGATCCCACATGCTGCAGAGCAACTAAGCCCGTGCACCACAACTACTGAGCCTGTGCTCTAGAGCCCGCATACCACAACTACTGAGCCCGTGAGCCACAACTACTGAAGCCCACGTGCCTAGAGCCCATGCTCCACAACAAGAGAAGCCACCACAATGAGAAGCCCATGCACCGCAACAAAGAGTAGCCCCCGCTCGCCACAACTAGAGAAAGCCCACACGCAGCAACGAAGACCCAACGCAGCCAAAAATAAATAAATAAATAAAATAAATTTATTAAAAAAAAAAAAGATTTCATCGACTCAAGCCACAGTGCTACCCTGATGTCTGAGTTGTAGGATATCATTGAGGTATTTTAATAAATAACCTTCTGCCCTCTTGGGTACAGTTTAAGACATACCCTCTGGTCTGCTGTACTCAGTGGGACATACATTGTGTTCCAGTTTAAGTTTTTGGAAGGTGGGTGGAATCTTTTCTTCTTGGGAGCAAGTTGTTCCACTTTGACTTCTAAAGGGCTTCGTGGAAATCAATGTTAAGTTTAAATCAGGAAAAGCAATTTTAACACCACACCCTAAAAAAAAAATCATCTTTCAGGGAGGTAATGTTTCATCACGTTAGTCAAAAAGCAAATCTTATTAAGATAATAACTTGTCATCTGTGTGTTTAGTCCTTATTTCACAATATAAGGGTAAAAATGCTACAGTGTGTGTGTGTGTGTGTGTGTGTGTGTGTGTGTGTGTGTGTGCGCGCGCGCGCGCGCGCATTTAATGCAGTTGTCAGTGAAAACTAAAAGTAGGCATTTTGACCCAGGAAATGTCAGAATCATCAATCCCAAATTATTGTCATTCAAGATGCTCATCTGAAGTTCTACAAACCTGCCTGATGATTAGGGAACTTTGGGGAACTTTGTGAAGCAGATCATTCCTGGCTTTGTCTCCTAGGGCAGTCTTTCCCAACATCTCATGCTCTGCAGGAGCACCTGGGGAACATTTAAAGCTCCAGATATCCAGGCCACGTGATAAAATCTCTAGGGCTTGGCCTGGGTTTGAGTATTTTTTCGTACTTATTTCTGAAATATAATTGACATATAACATTATATTAGTTTCAGGTGTACAATGTAATGATTCGGTATTTATATATACTGTGACTTGATAACCACAATAGGTCTAGTTAACAACCATCACCATGCATGGTTAACAAATGATGTTTTTCTTGTGAGGAGAACTTGTAAGATCTACTCTCTCAGCAGCTTTCAAACATACAATAGAGTACTAGTAACTATAGACACCATGCTCTACGTTACATTCCCATGACTTATTTTATAACTGGAAGTTTGTACCTTTTGACCTGCTTCACCTCTTTCGCCTCACCCCCTACCCTCGCCTCTGACCTCAGGCAACCACCAATCTGTTCTTTATAGCTATGAGCTCTTTTGTGTTTGTTTGTCGTTTAGATTCCACATATAAGTGAGATCATATGGCATTTGCCTTTCTCTGTCTGACTTATTTCAAGGGCATGAGTATTTTTTAAAGCTCCCCAGTGATTTCGATGTGCAGCCAAGGTTGGAGTGATTAGAGAATGATCCCAGAAATCAAGTGTCAAAGTACTGACCAAGAATCAGTATTTTTAGCAATAGCTTACAGGTAATTCTTATGAACACAAAGTTTGGAAGTTATTAAATTTGATATACAAGGATATATTTCAAGTTATTTAAAGAAATAACTATCCACTAACTTCAAAATATATAGTTCGTAATATATATAATATAAAGTTTCTCTTATTTGGGATAAGAGATGTTTTCAGAACCCATGTGGGGTTTAATTGACATTATGTTCCGGATCCTGACCCCATATCACACCTGTCTTCTGGTTCACTCTCACTCTGGTGCACCTAATTAATATTCTAAGCAATGATTCTGTTACATCAGAGCTTCCCAACTGGCAGTTGTTCTTGAAAATGCAGTGAGCCACACCCTAGACCTTTGAGTGGGAATCTCTGAAGGTGGTGTTCAAAAATGTGCATTTCTAACCATTCAGAAATTTGTATTTCTAAGCCTCCTGGGTGGTACCTGGGTACAGCAAAAGTTACAGACTGCGAGAGCCAGAGAAGACAATGAATGGTGCGAGCACAGGAGGCAGATGCTAATATCCTGCTCTCACTTCCTCCAGGCAGGGCACCATTCATAGAGGCAAACTAAGCCACTCTGTGGTAATACTAAAGGAAGCTTTTGAAAGTGTTTGGCTTGTGGACCGTTAGCACTGTACATATGAAAGGTAAATATGACTCACAAGTCAATGAAATCGCACCTTGTTACTCCACAAACATACTTAACTCTGTGTAGACATTAAGTGGGAACATGGCCTAAAATTAGGGAAAGTAGGGTTATCAATACACACTCACTTTGTAGCTCCTTGTTCTTGCGAGGTTTCTGTGTAGCGCAGACTTGAGATAATAAATTCATTTTCTAGAAAAAAAATCTTAAAATTTTGATTATCATCATCCGGTTGTATATTGAGGTATTTTCTTATGTTCACCAAAGATGCCCCCCCCCAAAAAAAACCCCTCAGGAATAAGTGACCTAAAGTTAACTACTTTTTATAAAATACCCACTTGTTTAACATGTCTACCCCCCTAGAATGTGGGGCAGTGCAGGAACTGTATATTCTGTCTTGTGTGCCATTGTGTAACTAGCCCTTGGCGCTCTACCTAGCGTATACGTGATTAAAAGATTTGATTATTTGAAGAGCAAATGAAGGCTATATATATCACTTGTTGAAAATTCTCCAAATAAGACAAGTTTATAAAAAATTTTCACTTAAACTTATAACTAGAATGGTGTGGAAAACAATAACAGCAGCAGCAGTGACAATCTAGTAACTTTAAACTTGGAAATACAAAGTAAACTCACAGATTTCCTTATGGTATATATTCTGGATAGGAAGTACAGACATTCTAATTATCTATTTTAGATGTGAAAAGTGATCATTCTTAACTCCCTCAGCAAACATCTCAAAGCCCAAATTAGGAGTTGGACTAGTTGCTATTTTTAGCTTTATATTAGCTATGTAATTAATATTAGTTTTTTGTTTTTGTTTTTGTTTTTTTGCGGTACGTGGGCCTCTCACTGTTGTGGCCTCTCCCGTTGCGGAGCACAGGCTCCGGACACGCAGGCTCAGCGGCCATGGCTCATGGGCCCAGCTGCTTCGCAGCATGTGGGATCTTCCCGGACTGGGGCACAAACCCGTGTCCCCTGCAACTGATGCAAGAAGCATAGTGATAAGTGTTGCATGGTAGATAAGAGGAGACTGGTAGGTTGCCCTAATTTAGTTCCGGACCTCATCACTTAATAGCTATGTGATCTTTGGTTACTTACACTTGATAAAATTAATTTGCCCTAGATATAAAATAGGAAGAGTGTTAACATCTGGAGTTGTTGTGAGAAGTGAATTCAATAATGAGGTAAACTGCTTATCATACAGGCACAGATGAGTGTGTGGCAAATGTGAGCTATTATAAATTTTATTTGCATTATATAGCAAGATCGTACCTTGATATATTTTGAGTAAAAACTGCTGACTTACATAACAGATCAGTGGTTTTCAACTTATGAGTCTTCAGTACCTGGGAAGGCTTGGATTTATAGTAACATTCCTGGAAATTAATATGTATATTTCAAGCAGTAAGATTCTGAAAGTATAACTACAGTCATTCATTAATTCGTAATCTTCCCATTATGTTCTGTGTCCCTGTCATTGTAGAATTTACAGTTTAGCAGAGGATAGAGACAACTGAACAATTACAATAAAGTAGTATAAAGGCCGGGATAGGGAAAGTATAGGGGTATAACAGAGATGGGCAACCAACCTCAACAAGGGCTCATAGGATATTTTCCAAGGAAGAGAAGCTTGAGACCCGAGTAGCCTAGCCAGGCAAAGTTTGCAGAGAACACAGGCACTCCACATACTTTATAAAATTAAAAATAAAGAATTTATAAGCAAAAGGTTTTGCACCACTAGTGACAATGGAAAAGCTAGCATTCAAGGAACATATTAAGATCTTCAGATTGTACAGTGAGAATGTTTAATCCTATTTCTTGGAAGGTTTAAGACAATGTCGTATAATTTTTTCAATCCTTCTAGAGAATTCAGTGGAGTGCTGAGTAGATAAAGCTCAATACATATTTGTTGGAAAGTACAGGTCTATAGTTTTGTACTGTTATGGCTCAGGGTCTGTCTGGTGAGATTGGTATCCATCATACACTGGGGTTATCAGCTGAGCGCCCTGACATTTTAGAACAGAGATTACAAAGTGGGGAAGGAAGTGAATTGTGTTCTATTAATCCATTTAATAATAATCCAGTTTATATATCATATATACATAATTTCAGAATTATATATATATGAATAGCTCTGAACTCTTAACACACAACAGTAGTGGGGTGATGTTTCCAAGGCTGTTACATCACATTTTTTTCCCTCTTCGTCCCTGGTTTTGATTGTACATCCATGTGTTATAGAGATCAAAGAATTATTGCTGCGAACATCTTGGTGGAGTTATTGTTTCAGTGTGAAATGACTCTAGACGTTCCTGACTTCTTTTTATCTTTGAAATAACAACTTGACTATACAAGATAATTTTTTGTATTCAGTTTTCATATATGACGTTATTTGTTGTACAATATCATTGGCCAGAAAACCTAGATGTCTCAGTTCAATTGCAGATCTGCCTTTAATGATCTCTTATTCTCTGAGCTAATAAGTCATACCTTGCGTTAGACCATTATTTCTTTATAAAATACATGTGATATTTATCACCAGCCTACCTCCAAGAATTCTACAAATGATTAGTGAGACAATAATTTCAAAGCTGTCTGGTGTTCTCTGGGGAAAATACATTGCATGAAATTAGCATTAAATAGGAGTGCATCGATATACAAATGAGAAATAATGATAATCCTTTACCTTTTATGTACTCGTAAACCTTATTAAGAACTCAACAGACTATTTTTATAATGTTCCCTATCAAGAGGGAAAAAATGATGAAATAGAAATGTGTCTACATATGTGTGTATATATGTTTTGAGCAGAAACTAGCTTGGGGGAGAATAATTGGAAAACACAGAGATTCTTGACGCCTTAATTTCTGTAGAGACAGTACACACATGCAAAGTGGGACTAATCATAGGATACACAGAATAACCATAAATTGTTCAATAATCAAATGAGGAAAAAGACTCAGAAAGGGAAAGTTATTTTTCCAAAGTCACACAAATAGAGAGATGGCCAAGAGAGGATACTTTGCTCCCCTTCCACATTAAATCAGTAAATAATAAGCACGTGCCAAGCATCCTTTTTGGGAAACGTAGGAGTGAGGTACAGTTCCTCAGGAATATACAGTTTAGTATGGTTTCCAGCTCTTCATACATTTATATTGTATTAAGAGAAGCAATTTGAAGAAAGGCATGAATGAACTGGGGGTCCTTGTGATAAAAATACATCATTTTGAGACATCCAGAGTGATGTGTTTTATATATTTATATACATATTATATATATTATGTATATAATATATAATATTCCTATATAAATTGGAAAGTTAACTCTTTTGGGAGAACAAAGTAGGGAAATGCAACAGGTTAAAGGTGAACAAAATCTGTTGTGAAGAATTTTTGCGCTAAGAATAAATATTCATCAAATTAATACAAGCACAGTACACCAAGATACCATGTCAGTTACACTTTCAAAAAACCTGACCATCTTTCACTATTCTATATTTGTCTGCTTTTACAATGTACTAAGTTAAAGATAGGAGTAGCTCTGCATCTAGAGGGCACACTCACCTATACTAATATATCCCTTTCTTTGTGGACTAAATTTCCCTTTTCACAGGTGTAGTTAAAATTAAGCCCAGTCATTTTGTTAGATAAACTAGTTACTGCTACTTCTGGGTAATTTCCATAAAGTACTGGTAAGATAAAATTCGATACCTAAAGTTCTAAATGACTTAGTGGTCTAATTGCTTATCTTAGTGCTTAAGACATCTACAGGGGAGAGCAAAGCCTTTAAACCATTTAGGGCTGTGTCAACTACTTTAGTCACTTATTTTGTAATGTTTTAATGGTTGCGATCTCTATTACAGGCCAAATCCACGGTCAGATTTGCAATCCTGATCTATGTAATCTGTATTGCTTCTAAAACCCTAGGCACTTATTCTATATTACGAAGCTTCTCTCACAGGAATGTGTTTTTAAATATGAAAGTAGTAGGCAGAATGAAAAATATAGGTTCTATTATGATACAGTTAAGTAAGCTATTCTTCTATAAGCTCACTTTCTAAATACTCTGTGTCAATAGTAAGACTACGTTTACTACCAGATAATAATCATAAAATCATAATTTAAAAAACTACCATTTCCAAGCAAGTGTTCTTCAACCTATTATTTATTTAAATTGACTGAAACTCAAGTATCCAATAGCATTTATCAACTGCCTATTATGTTTTAAGCAGTAGGACAAATGTATTTAATAATTGCGAATCTCGCTTCAAAGATATATTTTCCAAAAAAATTATATTGACTCATAGGTTTGAGGCTAATATTATTAAAAATTGATTTGATTTGAAAGTGGCTATACATATACAAACTGATTTTAAAAATACTTTCAAATGTAACTACCTAAAAACACAGTTGTCCTTCAGCTATGCTTTGGAATGCCCTTCAACTCTGTTTCTATTTCTCAAAGTAGATTTGAAAGTTCCCATTTGGAACTGTTTTTAGAGCAGGTTAACAAGCCACAGTAAACATGTAAGTGTCAAACAGTAATCAGTATGGAGGCTGCAAAGAACAAAAGAGCTTTATGTGGGGTCTTAAGTATTGCAACGTGAGAAACACAGATTTGGCTAAAATTGAAAGAGTGTTCAGGAGAAGAGAAAAAGTCAGGGTCTTATACAGACAAAAGCCACACGATTAAGGTTGTCTGGCAAGAATTGTGATCGACTCTGACCATGAGTCAGGAAATATTTCTCCTTAAGGCATCATGAGGAATTTTAGGATAAGGATCTGAAAGTATCTCGAGTTTCTGGCAGATGTTCTGGATGCCTTCATTAGGAAAATAAGTGGTCAAAAGTCAAATTCTGAGATGTGCGTAAGTCACCCTTTCTCAGTGGCCTCCCGACTCCATTTTAAGAGAACTCTCCTAGCAATACCAACTTCATTTTGATTTTCCCTTTACATAAGATGTTTCTTAGTAGTCATGTTATTTTTTATTTTTTACCAAAATATGACTTTACCATCTTGACTTGACCCAGTTCACCAGGTTTGCTTGGCTCAGAATAGCATTTATTTCCAACAAGCAAATTCATTCACAAAAGACAAAGATTTCTCATCATTGAAAATGCTCCTGAGAATTGTGCCACAGGCCCTGATGGCAACTTTTCAAGATTAGTTCTAGCTTTCCTTGACTAATGGCTACTATAGACAGTTTCCCAAGGTAAGGGCTTGGTAGGAAATGATTTATTTGGATGTCTAAGTTCTGGTATTTTTGTTTAAACAACCTGTTTCATTAATTTATGTTACTTGATTAGGCATTGTGAGTTAATGATTTTCTCTGCTATTTATGGTTATTTACAGATCTTATAAATTAACACAGCTCTTATTGCCACTTCACTCAAGCTTTGAAGGGATCATTTGAAACTCAATAATGAAGCATTAAAGGATTTTCAGGTATTTTTATTAATTAATGAAAACCAAGGCTAACAAATATCTCCTATCTATGTCTTAATGATCTTGTGTGATATTACAGACACTAATGGTTTCCTTTGCAAGAGTTAGTTGATGGTCTTATGCCTTTATTAACAGAATCCCTCTCTTCTATGAAACGACCAGAAAGTGGGTGTGAAGAAAGGTGGAATACTTTAAGGAAATACTTAAGGGGAGGGGACTAAAAGAGAAAAGAGGACGCAAGAAAGAATTTCTTATTGTTTTAAGAATGCATGCTTCTCATTAACTTTATGTACACTGCATGAATGCTAGCATGGTGCAGGAAAAAATATTTCCGGAACAAACTTTAACACTATTAATGGGAGCTGATTCTGCAGTCCATTCCATTTTTCATTACCATTTTAATGGTTTTAAAAATAAGCATTTGTTTCATTTGAATAATTCTGAAGGCTCTGGGGCAAAGGACCTGTCCCTACTTGTTACCCTGGGGAAAGTAGGCCTGGTGCATAGTGACAAGGGAATGTGGGAGCCTGATAACAGAAGTGGGCATAATTTGTCCTTAATCAGCTGCTCAGGAATGAAAACTGACCAGACTCTAGCCAGGACCTCCAAACTGGGTCAAGGCTATGCTTTAAAAATTTTAAATATAATTTTAATTATATTACAGTAGTAGATACTTAATACATATTTATTGAATGAGTTGTTTAAAGTTGAATATTATTTACGGTGCATTTTTGAAATTGAACATTTTTTCATGTTTTATATGTTCTAGGACATAAATACAGCTTTATACATATGATTAGATTGAACATCGGCACAACTCTGTGCAATACACTTACAGGTTATTGGATATTCTCCTATGTCCACTCTTTCTGATGGACTTTAAAATAATTTTCTTGAGTGCCAACAGTCCTAAAAAAAAATAAGCATTTGTTGTAATTAGCTACAATTATTATATGGCTATTTTTCAGTTATAACTACAGAATCCAAATCAGGGTTAATTCTAAGATATTTCAAAGAAACCTGTAATCATAATTTACACCAATCATAATTTTAACACTTCTATTATCTCTAAAAATTATTAGAACTACACAAATGCTTACAATCAAATTGCCTCAGTTTTCTCACCCATAATATAAAAGAGTAAAACAATTGATTACTTCTGAAATCTGGCTGATCAAAATAAAATTGGGAGCTTTTATTTTTAATGATTTTTAAAATTTTTGAATAACTTTAGACTTACAAAAAACTTGCTAAAATAGTACATCAAGGTTTCATACATCGCACATCCATTTCTCCATAGTATTAACATCTCATATTCATATGGTACATTTGTTACAAATAATGAACCAATACTAATACATGATTATTAACTAAAGTCCATGCTTTATTCAGATTTTCTTATTTTTTATCTAATGTCCTTTTTCTGTTTTGGGACCCCATCCAGCATACATTACATTTAGTCATTATGTCTCCGTAGGCTCCTGTCTGCTGTAGTAGTTTCTTAGACTTTATATTTCCAAGACCTTTACGCTTTTGAGAAATACCAAGTATTTTGTAGAAGGTCCCTCTATTGGAGGTTCCCTGATGCTTTTTTCATGATTAGACTAGGGTTATAAGCTTTGAAGAAGAATACTGGAGATTTTTAAAAATATACATTTCTGTATTTCTAATTGTGTGGATCTAGGATGGGGCCTGAGAATTTAAAATTTTTCAAAGTCTCCCCAGGGTTCAATCATTACTTCTGGTGGGTGTTATTTGCTCTGTCTAGTAACAACCAGACAGTTAATGATTAAGATCTGAGAATCTAATCTTTCTTCAGTTCTGAAAAATTCTCAGCTATCAAAATTTCTTTTGATATTTCATCCTTTCTTTTCTTCTGAAACTCCAGTTACATGTATAATTGAGTTAATGCATTCTCTAGGTCTCTTAATGTTGGTGCGCACATATATGTGTATGTTTTTCTCTCCTCCATCCTGAATGAATTTCTCAGAACAATCTTCAGATCTACTAATTTCTCTTCACAGATGTATAGAATTTTTTCCTTACAATGAATTTTTAAGATTTCTATTTCCTTTTGCATGTCCAAACTTTTCTTGAGATGTTTTTGTCTTATAAATTCAGAATGAATTTTTAATTTTGGTTTTTAATAGATGCTATTTCTTTACTAAGTGTATTTTAAAGTCGTTGTCAAATGATTCCATAAATTAATATAATTTACAAAGAATTCATGCTTGGAGCAAAGCAGTTTTTGTTTGTCTTTGGATTTTAGTATATATTTTATCCTGACTGGAGAGGGACAACTTTTTTCTCCTGGTCTGGCCTTTCTCATCTAATAGTTTTCAGGTGCCTGTGATTGCCTTCACCTTGCACTCCTGAGCCACCAATTCAGAGCCAAGTTTTATAAGGGCATTTTAAGTCTCCTGCTCTGGGGAGATAGTGAAGACACCAAAGGTCCATGCAACTGGAGTCGGCTAGCAACTTGATTTGATTCCTAGTTTTCGGTCCTCACACCCCCTGTAACCACTGTTTTCTATGTGGCTAGGTTTCTAGCCTTTTTATTCAGACTCCATTCACATTTGTGGGAGTTCTGGTCCAGCCCTTAGTTCCTCTTCCTGTATGGAGTACTGAATTAGTTATCTATTGCTATATCACACATTACCACAAACCCAGCAGACTGAAACAAGACACATTTATCATCTCACAGTCATGGGTCAGGAATATGAGCATCGGTTACCTGGGTCTTATAACCAGGGATTCTCAAGGCTACATGCCAGGTGTTGGCCAGGTTGCCTTTTGACTGGGGAAGAATATACTTTAAAGCTCATTCAGTTGTTTGCAGAATTCATTCCCCTGCAGCTGTATGACTCAGGACCCCAACTTCTTGCTGGCTGTTGCTTGGAAGCCACTCTTAGGGCCTAGAAGCTGCTCTCAGTTCTTTGCCACGAGCACTTACCCCATATGGCCGCTTATTTCCTCAAGCCTGCAAGGAGAGTCTCTCTTCTCAAGAAGGACCCTCTTCTTTTAAGGGCTTTCACCGGATACCCTTAAAGTCCTACCCACACAGAATAATCTACCTTTTGATTAATTCTACATTACCTGATTTGGGGCCTTAACTACATAAAGGCCATATTCTAGTGGCCAGAAGCAAGTCAAGGTCCCACACACACACAAAGGGAGGGAATTACAGAGAGCATGATGTCAGGAGGTGAGAATCATGGGGTTACCCTGGGGTCTGTCTGCTACAAGCACCTTTAGTCCCCAAACCAACATCGATGCATCAGTATCTAGTCCCAGAAGACACAACTCTTGGCCCCAGCTTGGCCTCCTGCTTTGCATTTCTGTTCTATTACTAGTTCAGGAAGATGTTTACCTTGTTTCTCACTTCCTCTATGTCTATCTAATTGGTGTGTTTTAGCCTTTTATATTTTATCAGGCATAAATTTGTGTTTGAAACAGAAAGGTTTTGTAAAAGCATGAACATATGAAGCCATCTTACTCCATCAAAAAATTTCTACCTTATCAGGGTTAGGACAAGTTTCTGAAACCCTGGGTATGTTTTAATGGTAAAGAAGTATTTATCCAAATGGTTTGGGGAAGATGGATTGGTAGAGAGGATTATTTTTGGTGTGAAAGGATAGGGAATTGGTCAATATAACTGAGGCACTTAAAAATTAGCCATCACATTTTAAAAAACAATTGTAAAAGTAGTCCACATCTGCTTTACAGCAAGAACCTCAACTTCTAATTATACCCTGGAAAGACCCACTCAATCTTGATGTTCTCACACTACAGAAATAGTGCTGTCACTGACTAGGTTTTTTCCTACCTGGCTTGCCCTTTGTATGGGATATTCCATCAGACAGTTCTTTATGACACAAAAGTAAGGGAGCCAGTGAATGAAAAACAAGGCAAGAAAAGAGATACTCAAAACAGGATTCCAACCATAAAATCAAATACACACATCATACACACACATCATAACATAATGATGTGAACACTAGGGTCAAAGTCCTTAGTGTATTGTTTTTCATTGATACAGAAACCTACTTTCTTTGCATACCTTGGGAGGGTCAGGCTTAGGCCTGACACCTATGAACAAAAATATACTTAATAGTTTCATCTGGGAGTTAAAACCTGACCTGAGAAAGTGACTATTTAAGCACCATGATTTTAAGATAACCATATGAAATGAGTCACAAAATATTGCTAATACCAATCTGTCAGGGCAAATCCTTTACTTTTCTGAAAATAATACAATTAGTTCTTTATGTTAAAAGGCAGAGTGTATAATTCTAAAAAAAAATGTGGATTCTGGGGGTCTTCTTTAACTTTCCCAATAAATGCAAGTTGACTAGGCAGATAAATTAACATTTACTTAGGGAAGCACACAGACCATGATACCAGGGGGATGTAATCTAGGTCATAAAGTTTTGATATTTTAGAACTATGTTCAGTGGATCTTAGAGCCACTGTACAAGGGCGATTAATTTAAAAAATGGATGAAGATTAGTATCTATGAAAGTATAAAGCAGATATGGTAAACATGACCTCATTCACCTAGTGCTGGAATATTAGAATTAGTTGGTTTTGCCTTGAGTTTGCAGGGTATTAAGGGCAAATAAATTATGATGCTATAATTGTAATATATTATGAAGCTCTTTATTCCCAGGAAGCACCACAGGCTGAACACAGAAAGGCTGTACTATGTAACACCCACGAAATGGGTGGGAAAGGAAGCTGTTGCGGACCCAGGCTTAGCTATGTATGATGTCATGTAGTACCACTTGTTCTCTTTTAAAATCTTGGCTGGTATCACTGACAGAGACTCAACATAGGGCTACATAAGAATCCAGGATAGCAAACTTTCCAGTTCTGAAAGGCCAAAGGCCTTAAGACAGATATTCTATCTCCATAGTTTCCCACAACTAACTCTGAACAGGGTTCATCATGAAGTTTTAGAAATTATTTTAAAAGATTTAACTTACTGGGTACTAGATTAGAGAGTAAAGTTTTATTGATAACATTTTCTAATCATGAAAAGAAATATTGCTTTAGAAGGACATATAGAATAAGCTAGTGATGTCTAAGCTAGTGATGTCTATAATCATGTAACCAAAATTATTAAAAGTACAAGTTTTTTTTTTTTTTGGCTTGCCCTTTATATCAGGTATTCCTTTAGACAATTCAAAAAATGTATCTTTTGATGAGAATCGAGTAGTTATCCATCATTCCACAATTCTAGAAATCCCTCTGTTTCTCCAATCCTTCTGTTACAATTTGATCCATAGATCAACATTTTCTAAAGAAACCTATAATGCATAATAAAACAGAATTAAGATGAAAAATAAAAAACTGCATATATTAAAACTTATAAAAATGAAAATATTTGCACGTATTAAAAAAACGGGATATGGCACTAAGTAGAGTGTATAGTTGAAACCAAAAGCAAGAAGCTGATGTCTGCAAGAAAATAAGAGATGATGGAAAAGGAACCAAAAGGAGAAGGTGAAGAGGAAGTGAAGGTGAAGGTGAAGATAATCTGCCTGTTTTTATCTTATGGACTTTGTGTATGATTTTCATTCTGTTTGCCCTCAGGTTTGGTGTTCTTACAGTAAGTCAGAGTCTATAGGAAACAGGAATTAAACAAAATAATTGCAACAATTTTAAACTGGATACACAGAAAATTAAGCCCCTCTCATCACTGTGACTTGCCTATTTAGCAGCTGTTCTGGGGGGTAAAAGAGGAGACACAGCAAGGCAGACTGGGTTTATGTGCTTTTTGAATTCCAAGGGTTCCCCAAATAGTCAGGTTGGATTTATGTACTTCAACATTTTCTCTGACCAAGACTTGAACTCCACTAGTCTGGGTGGACTAGTGGATCTAGTCTGAATAGACTAGTGGCTCAGGGTGTGATCTTTGACTCAGAATTCAATTCAGTTCCCAGTTTTGCCACTTTCCAGTTTGACTCCCCAAACTTCTGCTACTCTGTCTTCAACAGGAAAAAATAATAGTACCTACCTCCAGGATGTTTAGGAAGATTAAATGAGATCACTCATTAACTTAGCATTGTGCCTGGAATTACACTTTGAAAACTCAAGTAGGAGCCGTAATAATCATTATTATTATTATGGAGAGCAGCATCAAATTAGGCCTAAAGACTTTTTGTGTGCATTTATACTCTCTATGCTCCTCAGAGGTCCAAAGTAGATAATCACATTTCTTGGGAACTAAGCAGAGCTCAAAGGCCTAGTTTGTGAAGCCAGTGATGTTTCCAGTCATAAGGTACCCCACTGCAATATATTCAGATATTTGGGACTATTAGCAAAAGGGTATTGGAATGTACAGCCACCCATATTTCTCCCCATGATTAAACTTAAATTCATTCTGCTGTATTCTATACTATATGGTCTATATTACAAGGCAAATGATATAAAACTGTACCATTTATAACTGATTAAAGTCCCAGAGTCCATGGTTAATAATCACCAGGCTAAGCTAGTATTTCTCATAAGTCATTGTTTATCTCCCGATAAAATCATATGGGCCCAAACTGACTAAAGAACCAAAAGCATTTTTTTAATTAAACATTTTTTAATTAATTTTTTTTAATTAAAAATTTAAAAATTATCAGTATACTGATACACTTGGTCTACCGAAATAATGAGGGAATTTTAATATCACATTTCACATTGGCTAGGAACTTCCTTACTACAGATATGCTGTTCAATTCAACATTCTATAAACTAAAGCTGATAGGCAGAATTTTGTGTGAATCTGGATGGGAGCTTGGAAGATGGATTAAATATGAAAAATACACACTCTACCTTCAAGAGAAGGAGCAAATGCTTTCATTATTTACTTTATCCAGCCATTCAGTCAATAATATGAAGTGCTAAGTGCTGGTAGACTTTTTAAAAAAGAGAGAGACACTCACCAATTTTCTTTATACTTTCAAGCTCCCAAAATGCAATTCAACTATTTATACAATGACTGACTTAACTTGTTTTAAATTATGGGGTGTCCTTTGTGTGCAGAGCTGTGAGAAATTCGATAATCATTATATAAAGAAAGTGGGAGGCAACAGAGAAACCAAAGAAACAACAGACATGGACATATCCACACATAATAGAGCAATGCATTTTCTTCCCAAAAGTCTGCCAAAATCTTATATAATGGTCAGTTTACATGACTTTATAAGCAAAGAAATGTGACACAGATTTAAAAAAATTTTTTCACAGAATAAAATTTAACGTTTTCACTTAATTTCTAGTAATCTTTTTGGACCATGAATTTACAAATGCATTATGCAACAAACAGCTTGCAATTGCTTGAACAAGTGCTTGAAGCTTGACACTTGAGAGAACAGAGCTTTCAAAGTAAATGCTTAAATTCTCTTATGTCAGATTGTTACCTATGTTCACATTTTAGGTCTTTCTAATGAAATTAAAAATAGAGGACAGTAATCTCCTTGGATTAGGTACAAAGGCTGAAAAAATATCCCGTGCTTTTCACAATATTTCAAATTTCTGATCTGCAAAGAAAGTAAGCACATTCTTTTCTGAAATCCACATCTGGAAGTCTATCGGTGAACATTCTTTAGTATATGGACTTCGGACCCAGCACTTATTAAACACAGAGTCATAAGTAAAATGAGAATAACAGTGTATGTTAGATTTTTCCCCCATTTAACATTAAGCAATACTATACACAATAAAACATAATTTCCGTTTCCTTTTCTAAGAGTACAAAGTCCCAATCTACTTTTGAAATTCGGTTTGGAGCAAGAAAAGGATGGCCTGACGGCATTTTTCCCAATTCCAGTGATTAAACGTATAACGTTCACGTGCAGTGGCAGCATCTTAGCTTCTGGAGCTTACACCCGACATGATTTTTGCTTTTCTGAAAGTTATGTCGTATATATATTTATCGAATACATTACCAATCATGCTCAAAGGAAAAGCCAACAACACTATTCGATTTTCCTGGTTTCCAGGAAGCTCGCACCCTAGGGTCGGACTCTTCAAGGCGCTTGGGCTCTCGGGTCCGAGGCGCCACGGGAAGGGCCGCTCCAGCAGGCCTGGGTACGCAAAGGTGCTTCCTGGCTGGGACGCCAACTTGGCGAGGATCTGCTGTTGGCAAACACAGATTAGTCAGGATAAAGTCGCCACAGACTCAACCAAGCAAAGCATAAATGGCCCTTTCAGCACAAGCCTGCGAGGAGGGATGTTACCGAGCGCAGCAACCCAATTTCTTTTCTCCGGGATCCCCAAACTCGTGTTTTCGAACGCTTTCCGATTCACGAGGCAGGTGGCTTGATCACCTAAGTGCCCCTCACTCCCTTTCCTTCGCGTATTTCCTCCACCTCCTAGCCCAAGTTTGACTTTTTAATGGATTCGGGAGGACTGAGGCAGACTAGGAGGCTGGGAAGGGAGAGAAAGCGCACTACCACCACACCACGCGGATTCGCGCGGTGCTGGTGCGATGAAAAAAGGCGGGCACGGGGACCAGACGGGAGGTTTAAGAGAGGGCACAGGGCACGCCTCGCTGGGGGAACAGGGGGCGGGGCCACGTGCCAGTTCCAGGGTTCCGAGCTCGAGCACCGGAGGGCTCGCGAGCGTCCCAGCCTGTCCGCCGACCGCCGCTCCGCCCGCGAGCATCACAGTCCCAGGACTCTTAAGCCCTCGCTCAGCCCGCGAGCGCGTGGCACGAAGGCGCGTCCGCATCCATGCCCCAGCCGAAGGAGCAGGAGGTGCTCGCAGCCCCAGGCGTCTGATGCGAGGCTGAGCACGTGGCTGCCCGCGTCGTGCCCCGCTGAGCCAGGCGCGACAGGAGAGGGGCGCGCTCCAGCTCTGCTAGCCGCGCGCGAGGCGGGGCGGGGCGGGGCGGGGCGTGGCCGCGGGGGCGCGGCCGCCCGCGGAGAGCCGCGGAAGAGCAGGCGCGCCGCGGCCGTGAGGGAGGACACGGTTCAAGCTTTGCAGTCAACTGTGAGTCCCGAGAGCCAGTCCTAAGCTAACACACTAACTCTGCAGCCTTCCTCACGACCCCAAGCCACCGCAGGCGGCGACACCTGATCCAGCACACAAACGGGTCCCTTCTGTCCCCGGATACAATTTCGCGGCGGAGACGCACTCAAACTCACGCGCAGCAGCCAAGAGCGGAGGTAAGCGGACGGACCACGCCGCTCCAGCGGGCGGAAGGGGGGCGGGGCGGCAAGAGGAGAGGGGCGTTGTTTGCTCCCTGAGGTGAGTGCCGGGCGGATGGCTGCGACCCAGGGGTGGGGGGTAGGGATCCGAAAGTGCAGATGGGGTTGGACTGAGGGGGTAAGGGGTTGGGGGTGGGTAGGGTGTGGGGCGGAGGTGTGTAAAGGAGATCTTTCCTTGCTGCCTCGCTCGCGCCCGTGCTCCTTTCCCGGCCGTATGGCGCCCGTTTGAGGGTCCTCTCGCGTTTCGTGCGTGCAGGCTGAGAGAGGGGATCACCCGGCGTGGATCTGGCCAAGGACCTTGCACTTGACCCCGGAGCTATGGGCACCGCGGAGCCCCCGCCGCCAGCCAGGGATGGGGGCCCGGGAGGTGCTTGGGAAACTCTGCAACTCTCCTCTACTTCGTTCTCTCCCTGAGGGGGAACTAGACCTGGGTGCATTGGGGGTAGCGCGTGTCTTGGGGCTACACACACAGACGCACAGATACAGGGACCTTTCAGTGCCCGCAAGCCTGTGCGACCCCCGGAAATGGACAGTGGTCGCAGGGTCTCCGCGCGGATGCGGGAGCCATATGGCGTGCCCTTGCTTTAGAGAAGCGTGTGCGGGTTAGGAGGCGAGAGAAGGACGCGCTGCAGGAAGTAGGGCGCCTTCCACGGGCTAGAGGAGCGGCGAGGGGGCCTGGGATGCGTGGTTTGGAGTTGTACGAGGCAAACCGCATCGGAGTGCGACAGGGCAAAAGGACAGTCACGCGTGGCGAGGGGGTTACTCAATCGGTATGTGTAAATTCGCTGGTTTAATGGAGGGTTTATGAAGTTGAGTACGGGGAACGTGCCGCTCTGCAGCACTTCCGTAGGGAAAGTACCACCTCTGTACCTGTACCTCTGGTTCCCATCGCCGAAAAGCAACCCCAAGGGGGTGGGGTGGGGGGTGGTGAGGAGGGGAGAAAGTGAAAGAACTTCTGAAAGTACTGGAACTCGGAATACTAGATTGTGTTAACTAGTCATTATCACGGGGGAGAGGGCGTATCGCAAGGGGGAGGAGTGGGTAGCGTTCGAGTCACCTGCATTATGAACCAGTGTTAGCAATAGAGGCAGCCTTTTATTTCAAGTGGGTTCCACCCATAAACGATAGGAAAAACACTACTCTAAAAACCTTCGATTTCCCTTGGGCTGTCATCTCGTACAATGAGTTTTTTAAGATTAATGACATGAAGGTGTGGTTGTTTGGCTAGATGCCAAGTGTGCTGTTGTTTCTATTTATGATAATTTCATGTTCAAAGAAAAAATAAGTCTGCACTCAGAATTGGTGTAATTGGTGTGCTTTATTTCCACTTACTCCCAGAAAAAAATGCCACTTGAAGGAAGGCTAGGAAGTGCTTTTTAATTGGTATGTTAATAGTGTTAGGAGTAATCACATTTTATTCCCTGGAGAGTTTTAAATTAATGGAAGAGTCATGCACATCAATATTGTATAGTGAGGGAATCCGAACTTCGCATTAATTGAATTAGATCATAAACCAGACTATTTTTTCTGTCTCAGAGAGAAACAGTGGACTAGCTTTCTCTTATGGAAACTATCTCCAGGCAGTTTGAGATAATTGCTTTTGGACTGTTTCTGTTCGGCAACTATTCTAGATAATTCTAGAGGGAAACACTCAAGTGCTATTTGATTTGCCTGTCACCCACAAGGTAAGGTTGACATCTTGTGTGATTTAGAGCTATAGCAGTGTTTAAAAACTACAATGAAGCATACTTCCGTGACATTTAGTAATAGCTTGAGAGTATATTAGTAGCTCGGGCATAACTGAGTAAAAACTGTACTTGTGACTTTCTCGTGATAATACTACTGTAGAGATTCAAACTCTTTTTAAGTCTAAAAGTTCCAGAGCTTTATGCTTGTTGTACTAATGCCTGGTGTGCATATTAGAATAAGTAAACCAATGGAGTAAAAAATATTTGTAAAAAAATTTATTTTTTGTAAAATCTTTTTGTGTGTAAAGAGTTTGAAAGTTCACATTTGATTTGAATTACTTAAAACATTTCATGGTACCTTATGAATAACTATCAGCTTAATTACCATGTAAATAGTGATGGCAAAGGAAGAAAATAACCACACTCTCAATTGTCAGACTCCTTTTCGAAGTTATTTATGTGCTTGTTTATAAGATAATATTGACTTGATGCTGTTTAATTCACATTAGATTTCCAAAGTACACCAGGAGAGTAAGAACTTTTGATTGTTTTTGCAATATGTCATAATATCTCATTTATTTGACATTATCTGGGTTATTACTTATTTACATAAGCACATTTTCAAAATAGCTGACCCCTCACACCGTTAATTACTGACACTTTAAAAAGTTAGCTATTAAAACAAGTAATTTCTAAATATTACACTCTTACTTGCTCCCCAGGATGTAAGTTATTTTTTTATTGGTGGACTGTCTTTATGAACATGAATTCATAAAGAATTGAATAGTGCTATTCCTTGAGGTATATAGAGCTGTTTTTGTTTATAGTAAATGGCCTCAGCCTGCCTGGTTGAAATACTAGATTGGGGACAGAAGTACTATTCTTTTTTTTTTATGGTTTTTCTGGGTCCTCTTTCTGTTATCAGCTATCACTTTCTGCTGCTGTCAGGCTGTGAGCGGGCCCTGCTGCTCTATTATCTGTTGTCTTTTTTTTTTTTCTTTTTTTTTCCTGAAATGATGTGGGCTATTGCTCGAGTATAAAGCCTGCGTAATTTGTGACAGGTACTTGCTGTTCTCATCCTTTGTTTCTGGGCTAGATAGTGAGCTCAATGGCTGAGGTTCCTAGAAGGGTAACTTCTATATAAATGGTTTTAACGTGTTTTTTTAATAGAAAATTTTGTATATGAGATCTTTAGAAGGGTGTCTTGATTTCAGACATTCAGTCTTCTGGAAGATCTTTGCTTTTCCAAGAAATTGAAGCAGGCTTTAAAAAAAGTTTCCTTTTCTTATGGTAGGCCCAGATTGTCTTTGTTTAGGAATACGTGTCCGATGATACTTTACATCCTGCTTTCGGCCATTGAAATTGACTAGCTGTATGTAATGTTGGCACTATTTCTCTACTCTGGAAGCTAGGAATAAGAAGTGTGATTTGATAAGCCTGGTGCCCATACTTGAAGCTAGGTGAATCATTTCAGTATTACTTTGCATACCCACACATGGGGTTACATAATCAGATGAGTTTGAATAAAGTTGTTTAATTTAGTGTTGAAAGCGGTGATAATTATATCTTCCTAATCTAAAGCATTTCACAAACATCCTTCTTTTTTTCAACACATACTTATGAAAAGCATACTATGCATTGGGCACTATGGTCCTGTACACTGGGGATATGCAGACACATAAGACCATGGGAGGACTCTGGGTTTAAGAGGATTAGATAGATAGAAAACAAGTTGGCTTCAATAAGTACAAAATAATGTTATATGTTCTTGAGTGCTTTGATAGAGAAATGCAGAGTGCCCTGAACAGGCATTTGGAAGTGGCCAGTTCTACATGGGAACAGAGACTAAAGAGGCTTCATAGAGAAGGTGACAACAGAGGAGTCAGTGTAGACAAGGGCAAGATCATGGAGGACTGTTTGCCATCCTACGGTGTGTGGACCATTTTCTCTTCAAGGTTGTTTTAAACAAAGGAGTGGTGAAAACACAGCTCTCACAGCAGTCTAGAAGGATGGATCTGAGGTGTGAGACAGGAATAACAGGTTAGAAGGTATTGGGGTGATCTTGCTAAGAGAAGTTGAGGAACTTACATCAAAGTTGTGGCAGTGAGATGAAGAAGAGACTTTGGTCACGCAGATGTTAAGGTGGTAGAAGCTCTCAGATTAGGTGACTGGTTAGATGGTGGGTGGTATGGGAGGATGGGATAGGGACTTTAAAGGAGAAGCCGATCTGAGGACCAAGGATGATAGAGTTCAGCTTTGGACATGTAGAATATGAAGTGCTTATAGAAAATCCAGCTGGAGATGAGTGTCTGATGGATCATTGCACAGAACTTCTGAGCAGAGAGGTCTGGGCTAGATAGGTAGGTAGATAAGTGGATAGATTGACGGATGGGTGGATAGACTGACTGCTTTAACCATTTTCAACATATAGGTGGTTGCAAAAAAAAAAAAAAACGGAAGTCAGTAGATCTTCTAGGGCAGGTTCAGAGAGTAAGATGAAAAAAGAGGCCTGGGGAGATTCTAAAATCAAATTGTTGGCTATAGATATAGGGAGCAGTAAAGAAGAAAAAGGTACAGAGTGAAAGTCGGGAGGAAAATTAGGGGAGAGTAACTTTTAGTAGCTGAAGGAGGAAAGAATTTCAAGAAATGAGGGTCTAAGTACTAAAATGAGGGGTATCAGACAGTCCTGGTTCTGCCCCTGACTAGCTATGTGACCTTAAACTCAGAATTTAGTTCCCTTTCCTCATTTACATAATGAAGATCAAAGTGTGACCTCCCAGGGCCACTGTGAGGATCAAATGAGATAACGTCTATCAAGCTCAGTGACTGGAAGTTATCTGGTTTGTGTTCAGTAAGTGCTAGCTGTTTTTATGGAAAACAGGACTTGGATTTGGTGATAGGGAGGTCTGTAGAGACTGCTGCTTTCAGCAGTACTGGCTTTCAGGGTTTAGGGAGGGTGATTAAAAGGTATGTTTCAGATGGAAACTTGATCATATTTATAGCCTTTGAGGAGGAAGCCAGTACAATAGGGGCACTTGAAAATTTTGAAGGGAAAAGAGAGCCATTGGAACATGTTCCTTGACTGGGGGGCAGGGTTGGCTCAAGAGCTCTGGGAGATGTTAGCTTCCTCAGGACAAGCCATGCTTCCACCAGCCTGGAGGGTCCACAGCATCTTTGTTGCTTTTTAAAAGCATCTGGTAATCAAATCATAGACATTTTTAACGTCTTCTTTAAGGTTTCTTGGTATTTAAGTGAGTTTAAGTGAGTTCTAGTTTCTCAGATAATATAATAAGGACAAAGATTATTCATTTTAAAAGACTCTGAAAACAAAAACAAGATAGGTGATATTAAAACTGAACACAGTGTAATTTAATGTTTAATTCAGAAGGCATTTCCATGTCTAAGGCATGGAAGGCATTTCCATAGGGTCTTAAAAATCAACACCATGGAAATCAGGTATTAACCTGTGTAATAGGGGAAGGACTGATTTGTAGATTTCTTAAAAAATTGAGCTGACCATAGTAATATTTAAAAATATCTACTTTTGGGGCTTCCCTGGTGGTGCAGTGATTAAGAATCCGCCTGCCAATGCAGGGGACATGGGTTTGAGCCCTGGTCCAGGAAGATCCCACATGCCACGGAGCAACTAAGCCCGTGCACCACAACTACTGAGCCTGCGCTCTAGAGCCCGCGAGCCACAACTACTGAGCCCATGTGCTGCAACTACTGAAGCCCGTGCACCTAGGGCCTGTGCTCCGCAACAAGAGAAGCCACCGCAATGAGAAGCCTGCGCACCACAATGAAGAGTAGCCCCCCGCAACTAGAGAAAAGCCCATGCGCAGCAATGAAGACCCAACGCACACAAAAATAAAAATAAAGTAAAATAAAATAAAATCTACTTTTTTCCTTAGGATTTTCTCTAGTTGGATGAAGTGATGCTTTATATTAGAGATAAACATCTAAAATTAGATTTCTATTTTAATATGTATATATTTTTTACCCTGTAATTAATGGGTATTTTGAAAAAAATTTACATATGTGAATTGGCTTGGGAACCACTCAACAACTGAACATGGTGCATGATGTTTACTAGTTGGTTTTTCGTGATTAACTGGTTATAAATATTCCATTTTAGTTCAAATTAGTAAGTTTGTTTCAATACATGCTTATTAATATTCACTACTTATCATTTGTTTTTATATATATGTATATATATGTATGTGTGTATATATATATATATATATATATATATACACACACATACATACATATATATATATAATTTTTTTTTTTTTTGGCTGTGCAGTGTGGCATGCGGGATCTTAGTTCCCTGACCAGGGATCAAACCCATGCCCCCTGCAGTGGAAGTGTGGAGTCTTAACCACTGGACCGCCAGGGAAGTCCCTCATTTGTTTATATAACGTGTAGCATAGTACATAGTTTTTAGGACACCCAATAAATGTTTTCTGAGTAAAATGAAATTAGATGTTCAGTATTTTTAAGGTGAACTGAAGTCCATTATGTATGTGGTTTTTAACCTTTGATGACATTCTTTCCCTGAAATTCTCTAGCTACATTTTTTGTTATCAGGACCTCTCTGTTTTGGAGTTGAGTTTCCGTCTGTTGTGCTAACTCCCTCACAGTGTATGGTCCCACTCTTGCAAAACGTAGTGGGCTGTGCCGGTGATTTTCAATTTAGGACTTCTGACAGTTCCATGTTACATATTCACCAACTCAGTTTTGGACTCTATACTGTCCTGCTCAGGACTCCCTTACAGAGATGACAAGTGCCACATTGAAATTAACTTAGACGTGAGGTCAGCATTTAGGAGTGCAGAGCCCCAACAAAGACGGAACCTTTGGGTTTGTGAATGGCATGGTATGTAGGACAGCCTAGGTCAGTTCCTACTCTGGTTGGAAATTTATGTAAGTATTAAAACATTTGGATTAGATAGAAAGAATGTGTAGTTAGGAACATTTCAGAGATACTGTGTATTTTGCTAATAGCTTTGTGCTATTTGTCTGAATTATTAATAATGGAAACAGTCACTATATTGGAGGTGTAATTTCCCTTGACTTGATTTAGAGAACAGAAATGAACCTTTTGGGATTCTAGTCCACTAAATAAATTTACATTGTAACTGATTTGGTAAATATTTGCTTGATTTGGGAATATTATGAATACAAACATGTGTACAATTATTTTGCACTTTTCAATTCTATTTCGAAGAAATTTGATACTTGACACATTTTCAAGAGTTATACTATTTTAGCTATTACATTGGCTATAACTTGCTTTAATAATAACCATGGGGCTGATTTTCCTTCAAGTGGGATGTTTTAGTGTAAACAAAATGTTCCCATGGATTTAAAAACTTTTTAAAAAGTAGAATCAAGTGTACGAATATGCTGTATATTTTTATAATATGTTCCTGAAAAGTAGTATAAAATTTGGTTTTTATAAATTGAATATTTATAGAATTTAAAATTTTCAAAACACTTGAAAGTAAGGCAAAATTTTAACTCTTAAAATATAGGTGACGGGTATACAGATGTTTTCTATATTAATCTTTATACTTTTCCATAGGTTTGAAATAGTCGACAGTCCAAAATATATGAACAGTGATTTTAAAGCATATCCTATTTTAAAGGTACCCAGAGACTTTGCTTATTTAAAGCAATCTCAAAGTACACCTCTCTATAAAAGGAATCCCATTTTGGTTAATCTGTTTTGCAAATTCAAACTTTCCTAATGGACTTACACAACAACAACAACAAAACTTAGGGACACCTCTGTACCACATTGTAAATATACTCACATACACCATCTTAAGCTTGTAACATACAGGCTTAATCTGATTCTAGACCTCATCCTCACCTTAATATCCCTTATTCAGAAGAGAAGGCATTGACAGGAAGAATTTTTTTTTATTTTTTAACTAGCAATGGAATAAGCCATCCACTGGTGTTGCCTTCCTGCTTTGAGAGAGCTGCCCTGAGACTGGGCGGATGACACAGGCCCTGCAGTCCCTTGGCTGTGGCTTCTCCTTCTGAGGAAGGCCATGTGCTTTACATAGACTTTGCATGTGTGCTGCTGTACCTGTGGTTCATCTGTACTCGTCAGCCAATCAGGAGAGTGGGGCTTAGAGGAAAACTAGTCAAACAGGTTTGCCTGTCTACTTAGCAGGGGGGGGAGGGAGCAGTGAAATTTGTGGATAAGGTCAAGGGTGAAACTATTTTAAGGAATATTAATGCTAATCACTGACTCTGTTTTTTCCTGGTTTAGAAAATACTTCAGGGGCATTTGTGAGAATATATCTTAATGGAGCTAAAGCGAGAGTAAGGAAAACTGGAAGGAGAAATAAATAAGAAACAGGGAATTAGAGCAAGATGGACAGTGGACAAGGAAAGACAGTAGTGGAGGGGAAGGAAAAAAAAAAGAGGAAAAGGACAAGTGTCTCGGTGGCATATGTGGGCTTTGTGTGAACCTGGAGCAACATAGCAGGAAACCATAGTATTGATCTGAGCATGAGTTTAATTAAAACCAATAGGTGTGATCCTCAATATCCCAAAGAAGGAACAGCCTACTGGCTTAGGGCTGAAGTTTACTAGGAACGTTGGTGGGAAAATGTAGTTACCATCTCAGACACTACCTTTATGTGGGAAATTCTCAGTTCCTTTGAACAACAGTCAGATGTTACATTCATACAGCTTTTTTGCACTTTGCAAATTGCTGACTCATACATTCTGTCATTTTATCCTCATTCTGCCCCTGAGCGTTGTCCGGTAGGTAGTCACATCTTACAAACCATGACCTGGGGGTGCAGAGCTCTGAAATCACCAGGACAGTCTGCAGGGGATTTGATGTTGGAACCCAGGCTCCTGGCTACTCATTTTCCCATGGGAATCCTGGCTTTCAGGGCTCTCTCTCGTCCGGCTGCCTTCTGATCACCCTTGTTTACTTCCTCCTGTGCCCAGCACGTTCCATTTATTGGGTTCATTTCTCTCTTTAAGCATTTGCTTTAGGATACCCCACACCTGAACTGTTCTTTTTTTTCGTCTGTGCTTTCAAATTCTCATCCTTCGTGGTTTCTACACTCAGTCCCACCTCAGACTGTTGCTTCCCAGTTTCTTTTGCTTTTGACTTTCCTGTCTACATTTGTCCATGATATTTGAACACTTAGTTACATTCATTCTCCCTCTAAGAAGAGTATGCGCAGTTAGAGTGTGGACTTTCACTCTTAGTTTCCCCATAAGACCTTGGACAAACATACTAATCAGAGGTAACATATTTAAACGTAATTGAATGATACCTTCAGTGACTCATAAAGCAGGCAAGGAGGTAAATTCTCTAAAATGCTGTATGTATATTGATGCTTTTTTCCTTTTGTTTATTTTCAAAACCACATATTCAAACTTGAAATGTTCCCTTCCTTTTTTTTTTCAAGTATGGAGTATTAACTCTTTTTTGAAAATTACTTTTATTTTGCATCTTTATTGGAGTATAATTGGTTTACAATGGTGTGTTAGTTTCTGCTTTATAACAAAGTAAATCAGTTATACATATACACATGTTCCCATATCTCTTCCCTCTTGCGTCTTCCTCCCTTCCACCCTCCCTATCCCACCCCTCTAGGTGGTCACAAAGCACCAAGCTGATCTCGCTGTGCTATGCAGCTGCTTCCCTCTAGCTATCTATTTTACGTTTGGTAGCGTATATATGTCCATGCCACTCTCTCACTTTGTCACAGCTTATACCCTTCCCCCTCCCCATATCCTCAAGTCCATTCTCTAGTAGGTCTGTGTCTTTATTCCTGTCTTACCCCTAGGTTCTTCATGATATTTTTTTTTTCTTAAATTCTATATATATGTGTTAGCATACGGTATTGTCTTTCTCTTTCTGACTTACTTCACTCTGTATGACAGACTCTAGGTCCATCCACCTCATTACAAATGGCTCAATTTTGTTTCGTTTTATGGCTGAGTAATATTCCATTGTATATATGTGCCACATCTTCTTTATCCATTCATCGGATGATGGACACTTAGGTTTGTTTCCATCTCCTGGCTATTGTAAATAGAGCTGCGATGAACATTTTGGTACATGACTCTTTTTGAATTATGGTTTTCTCAGGGTATATGCCCAGGAGTGGGATTGCTGGGTCATATGGTAGTTCTATTTTTAGATTTTTAAGGGACCTCCATACTGTTCTCCATAGTGGCTGTACCAATTCACATTCCCACGACCAGTGCAAGAGTGTTCCATTTTCTCCACACCCTCTCCAGCATTTATTATTTCTAGATTTTTTGATGATGGCCATTCTGACTGGTGTGAGATGATATCTCATTGTAGTTTTGATTTGCATTTCGCTAATGATTAATGATATTGAGCATTCTTTCATGTGTTTGTTGGCAATCTGTATATCTTCTTTGGAGAAATGTCTATTTATGTCTTCTGCCCATTTTTGGATTGGGTTGTTTATTTTTTTGTTATTGAGCTGCTTGTAAATTTTGGAGATTAATCCTTTGTCAGTTGCTTCACTTGCAAATATTTTCTCCCATTCTGAGGGTTGTCTTTTGGTCTTGATTATGGTTTCCTTTGCTGTGCAAAAGGTTTGAAGTTTCATTAGGTCCCATTTGTTTATTTTTGTTTTTATTTCCATTTCTCTAGGAGGTGGGTCAAAAAGAATCTTGCTGTGATTTGTGTCATAGAGTGTTCTGCCTATGTTTTCCTCTAAGAGTTTGATAGTTTCTGGCCTTACATTTAGGTCTTTGATCCATTTTGAGCTTATTTTTGTGTATGGTGTTAGGGAGTGATCTAATCTCATACTTTTACATGTACCTGTCCAGTTTTCCCAGCACCACTTATTTAAGAGGCTCTCCTTTCTTCACTGCATATTCCTGCCTCCTTTATCAAAGATAAAGTGATCATATATGCGTGGGTTTATCTCTGGAATTTCTGTCCTGTTCCATTGATCTATTTTTCTGTTTTTGTGCCAGTACCATAATGTCTTGATTACTGTAACCTTGTAGTATAGTCTGAAGTCAGGGAGCCTGATTCCTCCAGCTCCATTTTTCGTTCTCAAGATTGCTTTGGCTATTCAGGGTCTTTTGTGTTTCCATACAAATTGTGAAATTTTTTGTGCTAGTTCTGTGAAAAATGCCAGTGGTAGTTTGACAAGGATTGCATTGAATCTGTAGATTGCTTTGGGTAGTAGAGTCATTTTCACAATGTTGATTCTTCCAATCCAAGAACATGGTATATCTCTCCATCTATTTGTATCATCTTAATTTCTTTCATCAGTGTCTTATAATTTTCTGCACACAGGTCTTTTGTCTCCTTAGGTAGGTTTATTCCTAGATATTTTATTCTTTTTGTTGCAGTGGTAAATGGGAGAGTTTTCTTGATTTCACTTTCAGATTTTTCATCCTTAGTGTATAGGAATGCCAGAGATTTCTGTGCATTAATTTTCTATCCTGCTACTTTACCAAATTCATTGATTAGCTCTAGTAGTTTTCTGGTAGCATCTTTAGGACTCTCTATGTATAGTATCCTGTCATCTGCAAACAGTGACAGCTTTACTTCTTCTTTTCCGATTTGGATTCCTTTTATTTCTTTTTCTTCTCTGATTGCTGTGGCTAAAACTTCCAAAACTATGTTGAATAAGAGTGGTGAGAGTGGGCAACCTTGTCTTGTTCCTGATCTTAGTGGAAATGCTTTCAGTTTTTCACCATTGAGGACGATGTTGGCTGTGGGTTTGTCATATATGGCCTTTATTATGTTGAGGAAAGTTCCCTCTATGCCTACGTTCTGCAGGGTTTTTACCATAAATGGGTGTTGAATTTTGTCGAAAGCTTTCTCTGCATCTATTGAGATGACCATATGGTTTTTCTCCTTCAATTTGTTAATATGGTGTATCTCATTGATTGATTTGTTTATATTGAAGAATCCTTGCATTCCTGGAATAAACCCCACTTGATCATGGTGTATGATCCTTTTAATGTGCTGTTGGATTCTGTTTGCTAGTATTTTGTTGAGGATTTTTGCATCTATTTTCATCAGTGATGTTGGCCTCTATTTTTCTTTCTTTGTGACATCCTTGTCTGGTTTTGGTATCAGGGTGATGGTGGCCTCGTAGAAGGAATTCGGGAGTGTTCCTCCCTCTGCTATATTTTGGAAGAGTTTGAGAAGGATAGGTGTTAGCTCTTCTCTAAATGTTTGATAGAATTTGCCTGTGAAGCCATCTGGTCCTGGCCTTTTGTTTGTTGGAAGATTTTTAATCACAGTTTCAATTTCAGTGCTTGTGACTGGTCTGTTCATATTTTCTATTTCTTCCTGATTCAGTCTTAGCAGGTTGTGCATTTCTAAGAATTTGTCCATTTCTTCCAGGTTGTCCATTCTATTGGCATAGACTTGCTTGTAGTAATCTCTCATGATCTTTTTTATTTCTGCAGTGTCAGTTGTTACTTCTCCTTTTTCATTTCTAATTCTATTGATTTGAGTCTTCTCCCTTTTTTTCTTGATGAGTCTGGCTAATGGTTTATCAATTTTGTTTATCTTCTCAAAGAACCAACTTTTAGTTTTATTGATCTTTGCTATCGTTTCCTTCATTTCTTTTTCATTTATTTCTGATCTGATCTTTATGATTTCTTTCCTTCTGCTAACTTTAGGGTTTTTTTGTTCTTCTTTCTCTAATTGCTTTAGGTGCAAGGTTAGGTTGTTTATTCGAGATGTTTCCTGTTTCTTAAGGTAGGATTGTATTGCTATAAACTTCGCTCTTAGAAGTGCTTTTGCTGCATCCCATAGGTTTTGGGTCGTCATGTCTCCATTGTCATTTGTTTCTAGGTATTTTTTGATTTCCTCTTTGATTTCTTCAGTGATCACTTCATTATTAAGCAGTGTATTGTTTCACCTCCATGTGTTTGTATTTTTTACAGATCTTTTCCTGTAATTGATATCTAGTCTCATAACGTTGTGGTCAGAAAAGATACTTGATACAATTTCAGTTTTCTTAAATTTACCAGGGCTTGATTTGTGACCCAAGATATGATCTATCCTGGAGAATGTTCCATGAGCACTTGAGAAAAATTCATATTCTGTTGTTTTTGGATGGAATGTTCTATGAATATCAATTAAGTCCATCTTGTTTAATGTATAATGTAAAGCTTGTATTTTCTTATTTATTTTCATTTTGGATGATCTGTCCATTGGTGAAAGTGGGGTGTTAAAGTCCCCTACTATGAATGTGTTACTGTCGATTTCCCCTTTTATGGCTGTTAGTATTTGCCTTATGTATTGAGGTGCTCCTATGTTGGATGCATAAATATTTACAATTGTTATATCTTTTTCTTGGATCGATCCCTTCATCATTATGTAGTGTCCTTCTTTGTCTCTTGTAATAGTCTTTATTTGAAAGTCTATTTTGTCTGATATGAGAATTGCTACTCCAGCTTTCTTTTGATTTCATTTGCATGGAATATCTTTTTCCATCCCCTCACTTTCAGTCTGTATGTGTCTCTAGGTCTGAAGTGGGTCTCTTGTAGACAGCATATATATGGGTCTTGTGTTTGTATCCATTCAGCCAGTCTGTGTCTTTTGGTGGGAGCATTTAGTCCATTTACATTTAAGGTAATTATCGATATGTATGTTCCTAATCCCATTTTCTTAATTGTTTTGGGTTTGTTGTTATAGGTCTTTTCCTTCTCTTGTGTTTCTTGCCTCGAGAAGATCCTCAAGCATTTGTTGTAAAGCTGGTTTGGTGGTGCTGAACTCTCTCAGCTTTTGCTTGTCTGTAAAGGTTTTAATTTCTCCATCAAATCTGAATGAGATCCTTGCTGGGTAGAGTAATCTTGGTTGTAGATTTTTCTCCTTCATCACTTTAAATATGTCCTGCCAGTCCCTTCTGGCTTGCAGACTTTCTGCTGAAAGATCAGCTGTTAACCTTATGAGGATTTCCTTGTGTGTTATTTGTTGTTTTTTCCCTTGCTGCTTTAAATATGTTTTCTTTGTATTTAATTTTTGACAGTTTGATTAATATTTGTCTTGGCATGTTTTTCCTTGGATATATCCTGTATGGGACTCTCTGTGCTTCCTGGACTTGGTTAACTATTTCCTTTCCCATATTAGGGAAGTTTTCAACTATAATCTCTTCAAATATTTTCTCAGTCCCTTTCTTTTTCTCTTCTTCTTCTGGAACCCCTATAATTTAAATGTTGGTGCGTTTAATGTTGTCCTAGAGGTCTCTGAGACTGTCCTCAGTTTTTTTTCATTCTTTTTTCTTTAGAAAAAGAATGCAGTTGTTATTTCCACTATTTTATCTCCCAGGTCACTTATCCATTCCTTTGCCTCAGTTATTCTGCTATTGATCCCTTTTAGAGTATTTTGAATTTCATTTATTGTGTTGTTCGTCATTGCTTGTTTCATCTTTAGTTCTTCTAGGTCCTTGCTAAATGTTTCCTGCATTTCCTCTATTCTATTTCCAAGATTTTGGATCATCTTTACTATCATTATTCTGAATTCTTTTTCAGGTAGACTGCCTGTTTCCTCTTCATTTGTTAGGTCTGGTGGGTTTTTATCTTGCTCCTGCATCTGCTGTGTGTTTTTCTGTCTTCTCATTGTGCTTATCTTTCTGTGTTTGGGGTCTCCTTTTTGCAGGCTGCATGTTCGTAGTTCCCATTGTTTTTGGTGTCTGTCCCCAGTGGCTAAGGTTGGTTCAGTGGGTTGTGTATGCTTCCTGGTGGAGGGGACTGGTGCCTGTGTTCTTGTGGATGAGGCTGGATCTTGTCTTTCTGGTGGGCAGGTCCACGTCTGGTGGTGTGTTTTGGGGTGTCTGTGGACTTATTATGATTTTCAGGAGCCTCTCTTTTAATCGGTGGGGTTGTGTTCCTGTCTTGCTAGTTGTTTGGCATAGGGTGTCCAGCACTGTAGCTTGCTGGTCGTTGAGTGACGCTGGGTGTTGGTGTTGAGATGGAGATCTCTGCAAGATTTTCACCGTTTGATACTATGTGGAGCTGGGAGGTCTCTTGTGGACCAGTGTCCTGAAGTTGTGTCTCCCACCTCAGAGGCAGAGCAGTGAGTCCTGGCTGCAGCAACAAGAGCCTTTCATCCACACGGCTCAGAATAAAAGGGAGGAAGAAGTAGAAAGAAAGAGAGAGAGAGGGAGGGAGGAAAGAATGAGGAAGGAAGGAAAAGAAAGAAAGGAAGAAAGAGGATGAAATAAAATAAAGTATGGTAAAATAAAATAAAGTTATTAAAATAAAAAAAATTTATTAAGAAAAAAAATTTTTTTAAGTTAAAAAAAAAAACATCAGACGGATAGAACCCTAGTATAAATGGTGAAAGCAAAGCTATACAGACAAAATTTCACACAGAAGCATACACATACATACTCACAAAAAGAGGAAAAGGAAAAAATAATAAATCTTGCTTTGAACCTCCTCAATTTGGGATGATTCGTTGTCTTTTCAGGTATACCACAGATGCAGGGTACATCAAGTTGATTGTGGATATTTAATCTGCTGCTCCTGAGGCTGCTGGGAGAGATTTCCTTTTCTCTTCTTTGTTCGCCCAGCTCCCGGGTTTCGGCTTTGGATTTGGCCCCGCCTCTGCGTGTAGGCCGCTGGGGGGCGTCTGTTCTTTGCTCGGACAGGACAGGGTTAAAGGAGCCGCTGATTCAGGGACTCTGGCTCACTCAGGCCAGGGGGAGGGAGGAGCACGGATGCGGGGTGAGACTTCGGCAGAGGCCGGCGTGACGTTGCACCAGCCTGAGGCACACCGTGCATTCTCCCGGGGAAGTTGTCCCTGGATCCCGGAACCCTGGCAGTGGCGGGCTGCACAGGCTCCCCGGAAGGGAGGTGTGGATAGTGACCTGTGCTCGCACACAGGCTTCCTGGTGGTGGCAGCAGCAGCCTTAGCGTCTCATTCCCGTCGCTGCGGTCCGCGCTGTTAGCCGCGGCTCGCGCCTGTCTGTGGAGCTCCTTTAAGCAGCGCTCTGAATCCCCTCTCCTCGCGCACCTGGAAACAAAGAGGGAAGAAAAAGTCTCTTGTCTCTTCGGCAGGTCCAGACTTTTTCCCGGACTCCCTCCTGGCCAGCCGTGGCGCACTAAGCCCTGCAGGCTGTGTTCACGCCGCCAGTCCTCTCCCTGCACTCCACTGGAAGCCCGAGCCTCAGCTCCCAGCCCCGCCCGCCCTGGCGGGTGAGCAGACAAGCCTCTCGGACTGGTGAGTGCTGGTCGGCCCTGATCCTCTGTGCGGGAATCTTTCCACTTTGCCCTCCGCACCCCTGTTGCTGCGCTCTCCTCCGTGGCTCCGAAGCTTCCGCCCTCCGCCACCCGCAGTCTCCGCCCGCGAAGGGGCTCCTAGTGTGTGGAAACTTTTCCTCCTTCACGGCTCCCTCCCACTGGTGCAGGTCCCGTCCCTATTCTTTTGTCTCTGTTTATTCTTTTTTCTTTTGCCCTACCCAGGTACGTGGGGAGTTTCTTGCCTTTTGGGAGGTCTGAGGTCTTCTGCCAGCGTTCAGTAGGTGTTCTGTAGGAGTGGTTCCACGTGTAGATGTATTTCTGGTGTATCTGTGGGGAGGAAGGTGATCTGCGCGTCTGACTCTTCCGCCATCTTACCCCTCTCACCCTTCTTTTGTTTTTAAATGAAATGTTCTGTATAAACTGCTGTATCATTTAGTTAAAACAGAAGAAAAAAGTTGGTCTGTAGAAAGGTTATATATAGTTCTTTGAACTCATCATTATAAAATTAATAATTGTTTAGTAGATTTTTCTTTTAAAATTTACCTGGGGCTTCTAATGGATGGAAGTGTATTCACAGCTAATTCTAAGAAAGGCTAATAAGAGGAAATAATGACAGAGATAATTGTTATTTAGTTTCGGGTTTTTTTTTTTTTTTTTTTTTTTGCGGTACGTGGGCCTCTCACTGTTGTGGCCTTTCCTGTTGCGGAGCACAGGCTCCGGACGCACAGGCTCAGCGGCCATGGCTTACGGGCCTAGACGCTCCACGGCATGTGGGATCCTCCCGGACCGGGGCACGAACCCATGTCCTCTGCATCGGCAGGCGGACTCTCAACCACTGCGCCACCAGGGAAGCCCTATTTAGTTTTTAATTTGGATTTATATTTGAATATAAATATGGCTGATGTCAAGGAATAGTAGTTGGAAAAGAGAATGATTACACATATTAGGAAGCTGTGACTTCAGAAGCATTTAAATGCTCCCTTCTCCCCCCACCCCCCAGTTAAGACGTTTTATAGCGATTAGCCAGAAGCACAGGCTGAGTTCTTTTCCCTCTTACCAAAGTTCTCTGGTTCAGAATGTCTCCTCTTCCATCTCTTCTGGGCAGGGCAGTAGGAGTAGGAATAGGAATAAGAATAGATTTCAAGAAATCTCTTCAAAGAAAGGAAATCAATGGGTTAGGAAAGAATATTATTAATAAGAAGTGATGCCTGACTCTTATTTGCCAGTTTTAAATAATTCTTGAGAGCATTGAGAGGTGATTGTTATTTTGACTAGCATATGCTTTAGAGTATACTTTTTGTTCACATTTCTAAACAATGCTAAATATGCAGAAACAAGGGCCTCTGGCTGTCCTGCTCCCTCTTTTTGCTCTCTCACTGTTTCATTTGTCTGCCTTTCTGGAGATAATGTCCTTGCCTTTGGTGGGGAGTTCAGAAGAGAAATCCCAGTGAATGGCTTGCAAATTGTCAGTAGGAATGTGGGTAGAGGTGTGTTTGGGGGGCTGGGGGAGGGTGGTAGAGTCTGCCCATCAGTAGAGTAGGATCTAGTCATTTTATTCAGATCGTCCTGTATAGTAGTTGTCCAGCCTCTATACGAGCCCAACTGCTTTATGCTTTCGCATCATTATTTTTACCAGTAAAAGTAATTTAGCTTATCATTTTGATACTACATAAATGCAGTACTACTCTTATTCCTACTCTGCTCACAAGGCATGGAAGGGGAGACACTTTGAACCAGACATGTTGAATTCCTGGAGGTTTGTCTAGTGAGCATCTGTAACATGTAAGGATTAATCCAGGGACTTCCCTGGTGGCACAGCGGTTAAGAATCCGCCTGCCAATGCAGGGGACGTGGGTTGGATCCCTGATCCGGGAAGATCCCACATGCCACAGAGTATCTAAGCCCGTGCACTATAACTACTGAGCCTGCTCTCTAGAGCCCGTGAGCCACAACTACTGAGACTGTGCTCTAGAGCCCGCAGGCCACAACTACTGAGCCCATGTGCCACAACTACTGAAGCCCGCGAGCCTAGAGCACATGCTCCGCAACGAGAGAAGCCACTGCAATGAGAAGCCCGCACACCGCAACAAAGAGTAGCCCCCACTCGCCACAACTAGAGAAAGCCTGTGTGCAGCAACAAAGACCCAACACAGCCAAAAAAAAAAAAATGAAAGAATTAATCCAACCATTCGTTCACAGGCAGCCTATTATATGATAGAAGTCTTCTGCCATAGAGCCAAAATACACGGTGACTTTTCAAATTTAGTATAAAATTGAAAGGTTTTTATGTATAAAAGTGTAAGAAGGTCATTAGTAAGGCTTTTCAAAGACTGCTGATTTGCTTTGTGGATCCCAGAATTCAAGAAAAAGCCTGTTATCTGGCATGTGGCAGTGGCAACTTTGGAGAGTCTTTATGTGGTATAGATAAGAGATACTGGATTAGGACCCAGGAAACCTGAGTGCTAGTTCCGACTCTGCCAATGAGTAACTATGAACTAGCCAAATGATGCTTGGCAACCACCCGCTGGAGACCTTGTCCCTTTCTCTACAAATGAGAGGGCTTGGACTCAGTTATCTTTAGCTTTTAAATTGGGACTGATTTATTGCATAAAATATGAAAATACATATTTTAACATATAGTTGGCATCATTTCATAACAAGCATATTAATATTATGTTTGCAAGACTGTTAACAATGGCAGTGATATACAAAATACTTCCTTAGACTTGCCTCATTGTGTTGACTATCAAGTCTAATCCTAGATGCTTAGAAGCCACAAAACTACATTTTTACTTGTTTGTAAGGGAGTATCAGAGAAATGCATTCTCAGCCTACCAAAATCTTCCTCTTCTGGAGAACAATATAAGGTTGCTGTTTTATCTGATCCTCCATAACAACCTTCTCTTTGTGATTTGACTAGCGTTTTATGAGACAGCAGTGGGGAAGTTTGCTATTTGTTCACTCTACAGGACTTGCAAGGAACTGAATAGGGAAATATCCAGAATTATTTTAAGTTTGTTTTTTGGTTATATTTGGCCAGACATTTTGGGTCCCAAAACATGTTTAAGTTATCACATGGGGATTTATTTTGTGACTCTTATAATGTTAATGTAGATAATGTTAAAAATTCGCTTAAACTAGTGATATTAAACAAAGGATATTATTAATAATAAGAGAAACAATCCCATGATCTTTTGTGATCCTAGTACATTTTCGAAGCCTTAAGATTCTCTAAGAAATGGTGTATTGAAAAGCTGTTTCCCACACATGTGATTTTGTCCCATTGTGGGAGAAGATAATTTGATCTGCATTTCCTCCACATTCATTGTGGTATTCTGCTAATTAAATCCCAATGAAAGAGTTATAAAAAGTCCTAATGAAACATTTTAAAACATTAATCAAACATCAGGTTTTTTTAAGAAAGCATATACCTATGAGAACCTAAAGCCTCATACAAACTCAGTTGTACGATTTATGAAAATTTTCTCATTTGTTTAAGGATGAGATCAGAATCAAAACAAAGAATTTCCTTATTGTTTGCTGAATGTTGATCACATGATGCAGAAGCATGGAGATAACTGGTACCAAGCTGGTCTTAAGGAGGTGCAGAAAAAGAAATCCACACTGTATCTGTGGATATGGGTATCTATAAAATTGTGGTTTTTTAAATTGCAAACTTTTTTCTCTATCAGTGATTCTCAAAATGGTCCCTGGACCAGCAGCATCAACATCCCTTGGGAATTTGTTAGATATGCAGATTCTTGGACCCCTCCCAGATCTACAGAATCAGAAACTGAGGACAGGCCTAAAAGTCTGTTATAACAAACTCTTCAGGTGATTCTGATGCATACTAAAGTTTGAGAACCACTGATCTATGATACTAAATATAACGAGTTCCAGTTTTCTCATGTGATGAAAAAATTTCTAATCATTTTAGGGACAAAAGAAAAATCTAGTATAAATTTCAAAATGTTTTCCTGGTTAACACTTTTCCTGGTTAGTTTTTATAACCTAAATTCATGATACTGTATATTATTTACTAATTGGTTGTTTAGGGGTATTCAAGTATTCTTAGTTTTGCCAACACACACACACACACACACACAAGCTCCTCAATTTATTAAAAGACAACAAAGTGGGTTGGATTAGTTTACTTTTGTGTATTTTGCTATGACTTTGTGAAAGTGTAGCTCACTGGTTCTCAATATCATAATCCCTTGGGGAGCATCAAAAAGAAAACAAAAAACTCTGAGACCTAGGTAGGCCTCACCTCCAGAAATTCTGATTTTTAATTGATCTAGGTTGGGAGCGGCAGGTTTTCAGGCGTCTCTAGTTTTCACGGGCTCCCCAGATGATTATAATGAGCAGTCAGAGTTGAGAGCCACTGGAGTGGAGCTGTTTGTTGGAAGATTGGCTCACCTACCAGATATCAGTTCCTTAAAAAAATTGCATATTAAGTCCATTAAGTCCTTTCGTTATTTTAAGCAAATTGTCTTTTGTTTATGTGTGATTGAAAAACAATTTGTTTTCCAGTAGGTTATTGGTATTGTTGACTGGTTGACCTCATTATTGATCATGTTTTATTACTCTTCGTTCTACCTCTCGGCTTGACTCTAAATCTTTGCTTACTCACAGTGCGGTGTGCACACCTACAGCGTCTCGTGTCACCAGAGAGCTCGTCAGAAAGAAATCATTTGGGGCCCCATACCAGACATACTGAATCAGAATTGCATTTTAAAAGCATCCCTATGAAATGTGTCTTCACAGTAAAGATTCTCTAGAACATAAAGTTTAAAATCAGGGTGAATTTCATTTTTCTTCATTTTTTTTCCTCAGCATCCATTGATCTGGTCTTAACTACTTTTGTGAGCCAAATCATATCAGTCTCATTAAACTTATTCTTAATCCCATTTTTCAGTAAGCTTTAGAATTGTAAGCGATGTTCCAGACCATCTAATTTAATATCTTCACCTGGCAGGTGAAGCGAATTAGGTGCAGAGAAATTAAATAACTTGGCCTAAATTACAAAGGCTGTGGATTTGGGCGTCCATAGATGCATGCCATATATGTATTTATTTTTTTCCTTTAATTATAGGGACTTCATGATAGGGTCACTTAAAATGATTTTATTATCATAATATAAACAACTTGAGATGTGAGCTACCTGAAAAGACAGTCTTAGGTTACCTAAATATGACACAGATCCAAAACACCAAAATTTTAAATACACGTTGACATTGATTTAAATTATCCAAAGGGACATTGCTAATACTTTACTAATACACTAATATTTCAAATTCTCTTATAATTTGTATAATTTAGTGATAATGGTAAAGTAGAATATGTGATATTAAACTGAATGAAAATTGAAAGGTACCGCATGTCTTTATAAATTACTAAAACTGTATTCACACGCTCCTGAGAGATTGCAGGCACTTTGTCACAGGACATTTAAAAATACTTGGGGAGTGTTTATTTGTTTATTTTGGGTTCCTCGGGATCTGTGGTTGGGCATTGTCATTTTCTGAAGCCCCAGGACAGTTGAGCTTTATCAGGTCTTTAAATTTCAGATCCACACGCCCACTGCATCACTTGTATTTCTCTTATTGCACATACGGATTAAGTATGAGATCCCTGTCTCTCAGTCTGGTGGTTGAATTGCATCAAGATCTCCAGCTGCTTCTTACAATTGCAGGTTTGGGGATTTGTCCCCAGACTTCATAATAGCCTGTGTGTTGAAAAGACCCTGGAATCTGCATTTTTAGTTAGCACCGTGGGTGTTTCTTTTGGATGTGAACATTTCAGAATCGTTTCATTAGGCGATTAAATTTGTGTTTAATATAGTTAAATTTAATCGCCATCATTGAGCATTAATTGGATACATATAATTTACTGAGTACTGAGTGCAATGTCGGTTGGTATCCATATGATCCTATTTTTCTTTTCTCTCTTATTTTCTTGTTTTTTATCTTACCTTCCCACCTGATGATTTCAGAGAAGGATCCCAAGTGGGCCTGGGCCAGCTATCACTGTTAAGCGAATAGCATCGAGTTTCTCATTACAGCTTCACTGCCTGTACTATAGATGTCTGGGAAGAGGTAATTGCAGATACTGGCAGTGTAGACAAGTGGTAAGTACAGCTAACCTGGAGTGTTACAACAGCAACAGCAACAGTAAATGACAACAAAAACATTCCCTACAACTTCTCCTTCAAAAGGAGGCTTTTCCTGTACCCCTTGGCACTCATCAGAGGACCAAGTGCAGAAATGAATTTTTTGAACTTTATTGCTAATGGTTTATTTCCTTCAGTAGTTTGCATTTCTCTTAAGCTGTGCACTTCCAAACAAATAAACGTCTTGAATTTTTCTGAATGAATCAAAACCATTAATTTAATAAAGTGGCAAATTTTGAAAATCTGTTCTCTCTTTTTATTAACTGCCAATAGCCAACCGAATGTAGGGTTTTTACCCAGATTGCCCTCTTGATTAATTAAAGGTGCCAGACCACAGCTTTTTTTTTTGGTGGGAATCATTAGCCGACAGCAGGTGGCCTTAATTTCCTGAATTATCTCTCCCCATCACCCACCCCAAGTCAAGGTGTTCCCACTTCACAGTGTGATTTTAGGGGACTCCTTGCTTTCATAGTTTAATTGCAAATAGATGGTCATAATTAACTTCAGAACACAAGATATTGTTTACTTATGAAAGATGAATGTTTAAACCTGGGCCGTTTAACAACTCTGTAGCAATAAAGCTGAGTTTTTCCCCAGTTTGACCACAGTTACAATATGTTTTTTCAGCTTTGTTTTCTTCCTCTCTTTGCATGGTGGGATGAAAGTGGATTAAAAATGGATATGAAGCTCTGCAATATACTAGATAATTTCTTATCTCAGTCTTACTCTCAATCATATTCTCATCTATAAATGGGAACAACTATTTTTGTCTTTATCTCAGTATAAAATGAGATAATACTCATAAAGTCTGTGACGCAGGGAAGGTACATTGTACAGCTCTTTTTACAAGCTGCTGTTTATTGGTAGTTTTATGGTAGGATATAGATTTCAAGCTATGGGGTGACCAGCTCCTTCTGGTTTGCCCAAGACGTTCCCAGTTTTAGTGCTGAAACTCTGCATCCTGGAAATGCTGTCAGTTCTAGGATGGTTGATCACCCTAGTGCTGGAAACTGTCAAAATAACAATGACTCTAAGAAGGTAGTTGAGTTGTCTCGCAGATGATGGTTACAATGGGCAGAAGCAGGCAGAGCTGATACTCTGGTTCCACAGTGTCAGGTGTCTTTGTTGTTACACCTTTCCTGGTTTGTACTTCTGTCTCGTGGTCCAGGATGTTAATCATTATTACGTCCTCATTCCAGCCAGCAGGAAGGTGAAAAGGGAAATCTCTAGGTGTATAAATTAGAATTGCACATATCACTATGCTTCCATCCCATGCCCATTTACTAGAACTTACTCATTGTGGCTAAAACTAGCCCCTAGAGAGGTTGGGAAATGTCCTTAGTCTTTTTGGCTATGAGCCAAGCTAAAGTAGAGGATTCCATTACTAGAAAAGAGAAGGAAAATATATGCCACAGCTGTCTCTTACATGCCCATACATGGCATCCAACGAATTCCAGTTTCCTTTCATATTCTATTGTTATTTAATAAGTGGTAATTTTCTTGGCCATTCACAACATTGCTGTGAATGTGTAGGAAGTTAACAAATAAGATGAAAAAAGACCCGTAGACTTAAGGAAAAGCTGTAATGAATCTGTGCTTTTACTTGATAACTTTCTCCAACTGCAGTATCCATTACCCCAGCAATTTTCTCCATGATTGAGATGTGTAACTAACTCCAATGCCTCAAGCCAACCAAAGCTTTTGATTTAGAATTTTATTCAGAAGTAAAGCAATAGATATAATTATAAATTCATTCATTTAAAATTAAAGGACAAAAATGAGGCCATTAGTGGAGGTGCCTGGGGTCCAGCTACGTATCCTGGTTCAGAATCACAATCGCAGTCATTCATTCAGTAAATCTTTATTGAGCACTATGTGGTTAGGCAATGGGAATAAAACAGTCATCAACTTTTACTACAGTTTCTACCCTTTCGGAGCTTAAATTGTGCTGAGAAAAATAGATTTTTAAAATAAAATTTACATTTATTTAAAAATACTAGTAATGGTGCCCAATTAGTTTTTACTTTGCTGGATTTATTTTTATTTTACTAGATGGCATTTTCCAAGGCTTTACTTGTAGAAGGTGCTTTGAAGAGAGATGAAATTACTCAACAATATTTCATATAGTACCAAGGTCAACCTGTGGTGGCAGTTGTGACTGATACATTTTCTCTTATTGCAGTCCACATAATACTAAATGCCAAGGAAACTTAAAAGCACAAAGAAATTCCGTTGTTCAGCTTGCTAGACTACATAATCCGCTTTGAGGGCTAAGTCACTCACTTCATTTTTCTAAATAGCCCAATTCACCACGTACAGACATGATCTTAAATTTCCCATTAGCTCTTGTTTTTCCTTTAATGTGAAAACACTTTGATTACTTCTTGTTTAAAATGATAGACTGTGAATCGCTGAGCTGCTGGGATGGTAGGCTGTCAAAACCTAAGTTCTTTCCTTTGGTTTATGTGCTTGTCATTTTTTCTTCCTATATAGTTCATCCTCATGTATGCTCAATTCAGAGTTATTAACGATCCAACTTCAAATAGAAAAAAACAGAGAAATGATTCTTTCAAATGGTGGCCAAAGGTGATGCCCCCACTTTTTTTAAAAAAATAAGTAGATGGAAATAGTAAGGTTGCCAGAGGTCTAGTATGGTGTTAGGCTCTGGTGTTTGCGAAAATGGGAGCAATATGGATTCATGAAGTCTATTTCTCATCTTTAAAAATCTCAGTGGTATGTTGGGGTGTTCCTGTGTTAAATGTTAGCGTATGTGAACCATTGTTGCTTAGGAGCAGGAACAATATATAGCTAATCTGATTTGTTTCTGGTGCTCTTAAGGGTTTACAACAATTCTGGGGGGCCTTGGAGGGATAACTTTTGCAAATGAGTGTTTTGCACATGCAACATTTAGGTACACCCCGATATCCGTGTTGTTTTGCCCCAATTAATTCACTCTTCAATGTTGAATGGCTTCCATATGGTGAGGGGTGGGCACACTTACTAAACTTGGCATGGTTTCTTGTCTTGAATGCAGGCCTAGGAATAATTTTTATGTAAAGAAGAAAGGGCGGACTGATGTGCAAAATGAAATTTGTTTAGAGTCTTTGCATTGTGGATTTTCTTCAGTTTTCTGGCAGTGAGGTACCGTCAAGGAGCAGTAGCACCTCAGAAGCCAAGAGAGAATTTGGAGCAGGTAGGGGATCAGTAGTATTTAGGGTGGGAGAGAAGTCCAATCAGATAAGTGCCGGGAAAAAAAGGGCATTTGTGTGACAGTTAGGAGATATTTAGTGCCCTCGGCAATGAGTGTGCAGGCCGAGTTGCGGAGCAGCCAATGGCAGGCTGTAATCATTTGGAGCGTAAGTAGGGCCCAGCAAGCAGAGACTGATGTTTTCCGACACTCGACTCCAAAGGGAGAGTGAGTGTAAGGCATGCTCAAGGGGCGTGTAAGTTGAAGGAATGTGTCATAAATATTATATATTTTTGGTAGAAAACTTCAGAGATCTGGAAATATATAAATAGGAAACTAAAACAATATCACTCAATCTGACAATCGAAATTTACTATTGATAACTGTTTGATATTTACTTTGTTGTCATTATAATCATTTTATGTATGCATATATCGAGTATATGTATGTAAAATTTTGTTTTCTTGCTTCCTTATTATGTTATAGGCATTTTCTCACAGTAAAACTGTTTTACAAATCATGGTTTTTGATGGTTCTATGGTTTTCCATTGTAAGATATACCATACTTTGATCAATCCTTTACTGCTGGATTCTTAGGAGTTTCTGCCTGTTTGCTGTCGGAAGTGAATGCAGGGAATGTCTTCGTACATACATGTTGGTAATTCTGATTCGGGATAGCTTCATAAATGTAAAATAATGTGCCAGTTGTTTTTCAGAACACTCGTGCCGATTTACATTTTCACCAACTGCGTAAGACTGCTATAGCCTTGGCAAGGACTGAGCCTTATCACTAAAAATCACATCCTTGCTGATTTCATGAAAGAAGAAATCTCGTTTGTTCATTTGTTCAGTCATTCAGCAAGTTTTAAGCTCCTTGGACTAACTGGGAGGTTGAGTTCGGACTGCGTGTGGAGGGGTGACGTGCCCAGTGCCACCTGTAGGGTGCACGGGTGAGGAGCCATCTGCCACCTCCCATACGCCAACATTAGGAGGGTTTTAGCCCGAGTTATCAGCTCTCACTGCTCGTTAGGCAGGTTATCCACTTTTTCTAGAGAACGGATCTTCATTTTTACTTCTGGGGGTAAATGCAGCAGCCCCTGCTTTGCCTCTTCGGGAGTGAAGGGGAGATGTGATGGATGGGAAGCGCGTTCAGTCCCTCTTGAGAGAGCGCCTCCCCTTCATTTCTTGCTCTTCGCCCCCTGCGCTTGCTCTTCCAGTGTCCTCTCAAGCTCTCAGCCATTCTGGAAGCACTTTTCATCCTTGCTGCAGGCTTTCCCTCTGTGTGTTCTGGGCCATGACTTCCTGCATTCTTTTCTCTCAACAAGCTATTTGTCAAATTTTTGACACAAACGGTGTCACAACTCCATTCCGCTGATGACTGTAGTTTTGCCCATACCTCACCTGCTCATGTCAATTCTCAGAGGCATTAGGTATTTATTCCCTTTTATATTCTTTACTTAACTCCAAAGGAGCTTTGGGAGGAAAGGAGTAGAAACACTTGGGTTCGGTCAGCCCTCCTGGACTGGAAACCTTTGCACTAGATGTGTTAAACATTCTAAAAATATTGAATGATTATGTAATAGAATCGAATAATAGTGATTTTTTTCCTTTGCTTTATGCTCAGAATTATCTTTCACTTTCCAGAGATCATTTAAAGCTCAACACTCTTAACGGCTTTATTAGAAAAAAAAATTTTGACATTATTCTGTCTGATTTACTTTGGGGAAACTCTAAGGTAAAAAATGTAGTGATTTTGTTTTGCAAATATAAAGCCAGTTTTTCACATTTCATATTGAGTGAGTTGTTCTTTCTTCGTTTACTTGTACTTCCTTCATCTCATATTATGTTCATATCAGGAAATTCTTACAGGCTGCCTACTGTGATCCATTGATTTGACTCAGGATTCTTGGGCTACTTCCGTAGTGTTTTTATTTTGTTTTTTTAATTGAAGTATAGTTGATTTACAATGTGTTAATTTCTGCTGTACAGCAAAGTGATTTAGTTCTCTCTTTCTCTCTTTCTATATATATATATATATATATATATATATATATATATATATGCACATCCTTTTTCATATTCTTTTCCATTATGATTTATCTCAGAATATTGAATATAGTTCTCTGTGCTATACAGTAGGACCTTCTTGTTTATGCATTCCATATATAATAGCTCGCATCTGCTAACTCCACCCTCCCACTCCATCCTTCCCCCACTCCCCCTCCTCCTTGGTAGCTGCAAGTCTGTTCTCTATGTCTGTGAATTTGTTTCTGTTTTGTAAATAGGTTCATTTGTGTCGTATTTTAGATTCCACATATAAGTGATATCATATGGTATTTGTCTTTCTCTTTTTGATTTACTTCACTTAGTGTGATGATCTCTAGTTGCATCCGTGTTTCTGCAAATGGCATTATTTCATTCTTTTTTATGGCTGACTAGTATTCCATTGTATATATGCACCACACATATACATAGAGTGTTTTAATTACAAAATGTATTTTAATGTTTACCTTTCTGTCCCAAGTCATTACTGTTTCTTTTTCAAAAGTGTATTCTCTCTTCTTGCCTATTCTAACCAAGAAACATGGCTATAGTTTGGACAAATTCTTAACAAAACAAAGCCATCCAGTGGAATTTTGAGAGGAATTTATTCAGTCCATTTATAATATGGGAAGGATTAGCTTTTTTAGAATATCGTATTCCATTATAGTATTTCTATACACTTAGTATTATTTCCATGTATATCTTCAGGGAAAGACTTGCCATACTTAGTATAGCCAAAATACATATATCCTTTTAAATTAATTTTAAAGGTATTTTATATACTTTATTGTTACTGTGAATGAGATCTTTTTTCATCACATATTATTTAAAAAAATACTTATCATTATTTTTATTAAGAAAAGAGTAACACGTGTCCAACGTAGAAAAAGTTAAATTACAATCCCTTACAATTCATACTATCCAGAAAAAAACCACTGCCCTTTGGTGTTTAGCATTCCTATGTATATATACGTATATATCTTTTACAGAGTGCTACATGCTATAAGCATGTTTAGTAACCTAATCTTGAATATCTTTCCATGCCATTAAATGTTCTTTCACAGGGTTGTTTCGGGGCTGCATTGTATGCATGAAGGACAATTTATTTAACCAGCCTCCAGTTGTTGGGAATCTAACATATCTCGAAATGTTTGCAATTAGTAACAGTCTTCTCCTGCCCTAAATAATGGCTTCATGAAAATGCTTATAGAAGTTAAATGTCTATTATGTATATTGCAGGCTGTTTTTCTAGGATATCATGTTTCATTTAATTTTGTTTATAGTGCATTTAATACATCCACATCCTTTTTTTTATCATCTAGTTTATTTTCTTTTCATTATTTTATTTCAGGTTGCTTTAAAATTTTTTCTTAAACTAGTAAACTTTACTGTTTAGAGCAGTTCTAAGTTCACAGCAAAATTGAGCAGAAAATACATAGAGTTTCCATATCCTCCCTCCCCCTGCACATGCACACCTCCCTCCGCTATCAACATCTTGCACCACAGGTACATTTGTTTTGATCAGTGAATGTTGCCACATCGTTATCTCCCGAAGTCCATACTTTACAGGGTTCATTCTTGGTGTTGTGTAGTCTGTGGGTTTGGGTAAATGTATAATGACATGTATCCACCATTGTAACATCTCACAGAACAGTTTCACTACTCTAAAAATCCTCTGTGCCTCCACGTGTTCATCCCTCCCTTCCTTGCAGCCCTTGGCAACCACCAATCTCTTTAGAGATTGCCTAAATCTCCACAGAGATTTGCCTTTGCCAGAAGCTTATGTAATTGGAATCATACAGTATGTAGGCTTTTCAGATTGGCTTCTTTCATTTAATAAATATACATTTTAATTTCCTCCCTGCCTTTCCATGGCTTGGTAGCTTATTTCTTTTTAGTGTTGAGTAATATTCCATTATATAGGTGAACCACAGTTTATTTATGCACTTAACCTAAGGTGGTGTACTTGGTTACTCCCAAGTTCTGGCAATTGTAAATAAAGCTGTTATAAACGTTCCTGTGTAGGTTTTTGTGCAGACATCTGTTTTCATCTCCTTTGTGTAAATACCAAGGAGCACAATTGCTGGATCGTATGGTAAGAGTATGTTTAGTTTTGTAAGAAACCGCCAATTTGTCTTCCAAAGACTGTTTTGCATCCCCACCAGCAATGTATGAAAGTTCCTGTTGTTCCACATCCTCTCCAGTATTTGGTGTTGTCAGTGGATTTTGACCATTTTAATAGATGTGTAGTGGTTTCCCATTATGTTTTAATTTGCATTTTCCTAATGACATATGATATGGAACATCTTCTCTTACGTTTATTTGCCATATGTATTTTCTTTGGTGAGGTGTCTATTGAGGTCTTTGGCCCCTTTTTAAGTCAGGTTGCTTGTTTTCTTATTGTTGAGTTTTAAGAGTTCCTTCCTTACGTATCTTGGATAACAGTCCTTTTATCAAATATGTCTTTTGCAAATATTTCTCCCAGTCTATTGCTTATCTTCTCATTCTCTTGACCTTATCTTTCGCAGAGGAGAAATTTTAATATTAATGAAGTCCAGCTTATCAATAGACACATTCTGATACTTCTGGACTAGCAAGTATCTCACCGTTTGTTGGTAGTTGCGTTAGTCATTCTGTTATCCATGAAAGAGATAGTTCTGAGGTTAAAGTGCTGTTGTAATCCTTCATAATGAACTTTGTATTTGAACAGCGAATAACACGCTTGTGCAAATGATGCTTCTTTGTTGGTGATGTCTTTTTCCATGAAGACATATGCAGGCCTAGTAGACATTATTTTTAGAAGATATTTTATCACATGAATATTGGTATTTCTGAATAGTTACTTTTAGAATTTTTATGTACAGAATCTATGTCCTTTTTCTAACCTTATTTTGGTACAGTAGCCACTAGTAGTAATTTAAAGTCAGTTCCTCAGTCACACTAATCATATTTTAGCTGCTCCCTAGAGGCTACCACATTGGACAGTAAGGAGATAGAACATTTTCATCATCACAGATCATTCTATTAGATAGTGCTGTTCTAGAATGTAAGCAATTGTGCATTAAATCGTCATTTTGTGCAATTTCTTTTTACTTTGCAGTAGGTACTAAAATAAAATAAAAAAGGGAAAAAAATAAGAAACATGGTAAAAGGATTTGTTTCCCTACTATTATTTTTTTGTTTTGTTTCTTAGTGATTTATGATAAAGTAATAGTTTTAACTGCAGCTGAAGGAACTGAGTCTGCTCAGCTAAATGCAAAACACAGTCAGCAGAGCAGTTGCCTACCATTGGTCCATCATCCTGTGTGTCTTCTTGGACATGCATGTAGTAACAGGCACTATTAATCACAGCAGTGGACAGTTCTGCTGTAATAGCTGTTTCTACATAAATCTCACTCCTAAAATTAATAACATGTCTACTTAAAATTCCTAATTTTTCCTCCTTGGCATGGGAAGGAGGCTACACCAGAGAGACACATTGGAGAGACAACACAGGAGAATAAAGACCTGGAAAGTTTTCTCCAAGATTGGTTGCTTAATTTTCTTCCTTCAGTGACCTTGTAATTATAGAATAAACTTACTTTATTGCTACATAAACAGTGTTTTCTCCAAATTTATTTTTTAAAGCCCTCACGTTAATTCAGGCAACATTTAGCATAGACTTTTATATGTTTATAAAGCATATTACTTCTGTTTACTCTTAATGATGTAGTATCATTTAGAAATGGTTTGAAAATTTCCTTGTAATGAGAGAGGGAAAAAGCACCTGGAAATATTTATAGTTTAATCTTGGTATTGGAAGAATCTATCATTGCCTGCTATTGATTTCTTCTTTTTTTTTTTTTTAGGTTGCTTGCAGTGTTTGAATGTTGAGAAGGTATAGTTGTTTAAACTGCATTTATGTGGTGGGAATTTGTACAAGTAGGATGATTAATATATGATAATGAGTAAAAATAGATATTGATTTGGTGATTGCATATAAATGTATTTTGAGTTGTTCCTTGAAGTAAAAGTGTCCAATTCTCATGGGTGACTATTGTTCATATCTTTCCCTATTTGGAGGCTAATTTAGAGTCTAAGAAAAAAATATTTTGGATAGGTAGGGGGAGTTTGCATACTCTATGGCCCCCATAGGTATTATTTCTAAAAACTGATAGAGGATGAATCTAACTATTGTATATACTCTATTAACACAAAAGCATAGAAGAAGCATTAGCCATCAAGGATACAGCCATCATCTGACTTGCCTTTCGCACCTGAGTTACAGGTACAACACAGGAAGTGTAGTCAAGGACATAGTCACTCATCAGTCACTTCTTTCGCAAACATTTACTGAGATGCAGTTAACTTTCTTGAACTTTTCTATTAAAAGTTTCTCTTCTAGATAATGTCCTGAAATGAATCAGCAAATTGATATAAATTACATAAACAGAGTCTGCCAGAATGCTTAAGGGTATTTAGATAAAGGAGAAAGTCACATGCAAGGTCATTTTTTTCCTGTGGAAAAGTGTATTTTCTATAGAATTACTACTTGAAATAATTATTTTCTAAAACATAATCTTTTTTTGATATGCTTTAGTCATAACTGGGAAGGTTACTGCTGTGATAAAAAGCTTTAAAAAGAGACATACATGCTGATATACCTGGAAATAATAAGTCTTGGCTCTTAATTCCTGGGATTAACATTGGTGTTCAATTAAAAGATAAACAGATGTTTCATAGATACCTCATAGCTATTATTCAAAGAAGAGAGATCTTTTGTCATTCAATCTTATAGGTTTCGTTTCAAATTTAAAAAAAAATTAGTTCTCCATTATTGATGCAATTGTGTGTTCCAAAACTGATACATTTTAAATATATTTCAGTCTATGCCAGTTTTGCTGTCAATTCTATACTTTGAAAAATACCTTTCAAAAATAAAGAGGCAACTAGAACAAACATTGGGATAATTTTTAAAAGTGATCCTTAGGCAAAGTACTGGATCATCAAATACTTTGAAAAAGTGTCTTTGTGGTTGTTTTGAATGATAAGGGTTGCATTCTGGTTTCAGTAGTTTTCTGGTTGTCATTTCAGCTATGAAGTCTTACACTCCGTATTTCATGCTCCTGTGGAGTGCTGTTGGGATAGCGAAGGCCGCCAAAATCATCATCGTGCCGCCAATTATGTTCGAAAGCCATATGTACATTTTCAAGACACTAGCCTCTGCCTTGCACGAGAGTGGGCACCACACAGTGTTCCTCCTCTCTGAAGGTAGAGACATCACGCCATCTAATCATTACAGCCTCCAGCGCTACCCAGGGATCTTTAACAGTACCACCTCGGATGCTTTCCTGCAGTCCAAAATGAGGAATATTTTCTCTGGGAGATTGACAGCAATCGAACTGTTTGACATACTGGATCACTATACCAAGAACTGTGATATGATGGTTGGCAACCGTGCCCTGATTCAGGGTCTAAAAAAGGAAAAGTTTGACCTGCTGCTGGTGGACCCTAATGACATGTGTGGATTTGTGATAGCTCATCTTTTAGGGGTTAAATATGCTGTATTTTCAACTGGCCTTTGGTATCCTGCCGAAGTGGGCGCTCCTGCCCCATTAGCTTACGTCCCGGAGTTTAACTCACTCCTCACAGACCACATGAACCTGCTGCAAAGGATGAAAAACACCGGCGTTTACCTCATTTCCAGATTAGGGGTCAGCTTTCTGGTTCTTCCCAAATATGAGAGGATAATGCAGAAGTACAACCTGCTGCCGGAGAAGTCCATGTATGACTTGGTCCATGGGTCCAGCCTGTGGATGCTGTGTACAGATGTAGCACTGGAGTTTCCGAGACCCACTCTGCCTAATGTTGTTTATGTAGGAGGGATCCTCACCAAACCAGCCAGCCCACTACCAGAAGTAAGGTTTGCTGAGCTCCTTGGGAATCTTTTCTAAATATAAATGTCAGTTTGTCAGCTTTGAGTTTTGAAGAGATAGAGCTGGGCATTGTCGGGTAACAAATGCTATTCTAAAAAGTGGTTAAGACACAGAGCCTACCAAGGTCCCTTTATCTGTGGGTGCCTCACTCCCCTGGAACGCATTCCTACGTCAGAGGAGCATTTCGGTAATCCCGAGAGGCCACTCTGCCATATGGTCAGTAGACTGGAAAGTAGATTTTTGATTAAGTTATCACTGTAGTATAACAGAGAATGTAGTTAGATAGTTCGTTTTAATGAGTGTGAGTGATTTTGCTTTTAATTAAACACAGAGATCCTTCTATCTCCCCCAGAAAGCACAAACACAGTTGTCTGCATCTAGGTTAGGTCCCGTGAACTCAAATAAGTAGGATGACGTGAATAGTGGTTCTTCTTTCAGCAGTCCTGACCACTAGAAAGTTTATGTCCAACATTGAAAATGAGGTAGTAACTTCCATTCGCCTAGGAAGCTAACTAATTTTAAGTTAGTAAGCAAATGTAACTGTTTAAAGAAATCATGCCCCATTGTGATTTCATTTCAAAGATGGAATTAATTATGTCTTAACAAAACCCTTCTACTCTGAGTCAAACCTGAACTCTTTTTGCTGGCTGAGCTGTCAGCACATACCCTTGTGTTCTGTTCTCCATCCTAGTTTGTTTTTTTATTAGGTATCTCAAACTGGCAGGAGCCGTATTGCATATCAGTTGTTGTAGGGGATTTTCTAACCTCAGGTTGACGCTGGATTTAATCTCAACATCTAATGGCATTTACCAGCAGTGTAGGGCCTGTTCTATGATTTTTGCTATTGCAACCATTTCTACTCTTAAAATTCTTAAAGTAGCCACTCACGACAACTGTTAAATTGTTCATCCCTAACTCTGGTCACTACATTTAAGAAAAAATCTGCCAGGGCCTTGATGAAGAGTAAATCTAGTTTTTCTCCTATAGTTATCAGGTAAGCACAATCACTAGGCAGAATTTTCTCGTGGGGACATAAGGTGATTGGAATATACAGCCTGTAGACTTCTTTAACACCTCCATTAGAAGCATATTTAATAAATAATACTTTGATATATTTCATGTAACATGGAGAAATAGAACTTGCCAGATCTTTGGCCCATAAGCCCTAGATGCCGCTGGTAGAGGCTGTGAGAGTGAGCTCAGGCCTTCTCTCTGACACCAGCTGTGAAGGATAGGGGTTAGTCTCAGCATGTCTCAGCCATTTGTGAATTTACTTAAGCCCACTTCGAATCCCACATAGTCTCTGCCAGAGTCACTGTGTGATGTTTTATCCCTTTCCTAAAGGTAACTAAAATCAAACTTCAGAAGCAGCTTCCAAGAGACCTGGAAGCAAGTCTGTCTCTGCTTTAACTGAGTCGTTCGTAATGTCAGGCAGATCAGCCGTACTCCCTCAAATCTTCGTCTTTTCCCAAACAGGGTACTGCCCTTCTGCTTGCTCCTTTGGGTTTTTGTTCGAATGCTATCTCCCTTCTTCAGGTTGAAGAAGGAACCAATGATAAGGAATCTTCTGATTGCCTTTTTTTTTCTTCCATCCCTGTACCTTTTTCTTGAGTTGTAGCGGCTTGAACTATATAAGTACAGAATACTATTGTATGCTTAGTCAAGTAGCATGGGTCTTTATGCCTGTTAGTTTCACTGTGGTAGTCCCCCCTTATCTGCAGCTTCAGTCATCCTCGGTCACCCACGGTCTGAAAATATTAAAATTCCATAAATAAGGAGTTCATAAGTTTTAAATTGCACATAATTTTGAATAGCTTGATGAAATCTCACATAGCCTAGCTCTGTCCCGCCCAGAATACCCAGCCATCCACATGGTCTGCTCCTGACATCCAGCCGTTGCCATCGTAATGGCTCCATGATCCAGCATCGCTTGGAGCAGATGATCCTCCTTCTGATGTATCATCAGAAGGTCAACAGCCTAACTCTGTGTCACGGTGCCTGCGTCATTCACCTCACTTCATCTGATCATGTAGGCATTTTATCATGCCTGCGTCATTCACCTCACTTCATCTGATCACGTAGGCATTTTATCATCTCGTGTCATCACAAGAAGGGTGAGTAGAGCACAATAAGATATTGAGAGAGAGAGAAACCACATTCACATAATTTCTATTACAGTATATTATGATCTATTTTATATTAGTTATTGTTAATCTCCTATTGTGCCTAATTTATAAGTTAAACTTCATCGTAGGTATGGATGTATAGGAAAGAAAAGGTATGTATAGGGTTCAGTACTATTCAAGATTTCAAGCACTCACTGGAGGTTTGGAACATATACTCTGTGGATAAAGGGGGGGCTACTCTACCTTGTTTTACTTTAAAGACATCTTTTATGTGGTTTTTGGAGCCTCATATAAGGTTATTACCCAGAATGTTTTCTGATTTGCCATGATTTCTAGTTTGACGCTGGCTTGACCTACTTTGTGTTCTTTTTTCCTCTTTGGGCTTTTTGTAATGATTCTTTTGAAAACGTGCTCTTTATTTACAATTATTGCTTTAGCTGTGACAGTTAGGTGTCACACTCAGATACATACACATGTGGCATGTGCATGTGTTACGTATGTGGACCAGATAAGTATATTATTATCATGGAAAATCTGTTAGGTTGTAAGTGTGAAGGGCCTTTTTCACTTCAGTGTGCCATTTACAAAGTTCTTCAATAGGGAGTATTTTGAAGAATGATGTGTCTTATCCTTTCATATATTCCTCACACTAGTGAGGCTTTATATGTGTAGGAACACGTGTGTTCCTATTGCGATTTCTCTAGTAGATTTGTCTGATACAGTAAACTGTACCTCAGGTTTCTGAAAGTTAATGAGTTTCTCAAATGCCGGTATTACTTACAGGTCATGGTTGTGACACTAAAATAATAGAGCCCAGCAAGTGGCCTCTTAGAACTCATGATTCACTAATAACAGCTTAATTGTTAACTGCCTTGGTATCTTACACTGGCAATGGATTAAATTTTCCAGATGTCTGGAAATGATTTGACAGTGGGATTTCATTTCACAACCTGGGATGAAAAGATAGAGAAAATGTCTAAAAGACATTTTCCAGGAGCTTTCATAATGTTTGAGCCCAAAGAAACTCTAGAGAGCATCTAGTTCAGCTCTATTTTTCCTCCTCAAAATACAAAAATTCGTTTGTCACACAGGAGATGAAAAGAATTTGAGTGTCTCGTCCAGGCCAGAGTTTGTGGCACAGCCAAATGAATTGTTTTGCTATTAAACAAAGCCAAGTGGATTGTTTTGCTATTAGTTAGATATTTTGTCAAGCTGCCTGCATCTCTTGTCACTCATTTTACTCATTTACACATTTAGAGTGTATACAAAACTATGCAGAGACAATTTTGCTGATCTTTATTTGCTATCTCAGAGATTGTGAGGACTTAATATGAGAGTCACATTACACCATTTGGACTCTTCCTTGTGCTTTACAGATGTAATGATAGAAATCAGGCAGAACCCAAATGCTTTTGATTACAAAATGTTGCATTGGTGTAGAGTGAAGAAATTGTCTGCCTTGATAATAGAATCATTTCTAAATGCATACGCCTAACTTATCATACTATTTACTACCGGGCTGCCTACGGTAGGAGGCCTTAAAATGTCCTTAAGGGGAAGAGGTTTAGGTTGGATTATATCCATATAGTGGCTTATCTCTATCTTTACAGGGTGGTAGAGAACATGGAAACAAATTAAAAAAATAAAAAGCTGTACTTAGGTCAGGAAGGAGGTCTGTAAATAGATCCCTATTTGATAGGTCCTTCAAGTATTAAATGTGAATGAAATAATAACATCTTATAGAGGGTGACTGTAGCTTTTAGTGGTTTGATTAGGGGGTAATAACAATAATACTACCAAAGAATAGTACATTTACTTAGGGAGTCTTTTGATGATTAAAATTCACGTTTCAGGTGATAATTTTTAGATGATTTCCCATTGGTGGGAAGTGGTCTAGCCCTGTCAAGCAGTTGACCTCAGCCACTTTTCAGCTTCTATAGCCCTGAACCGTAATTGCACCTAATGGATTGTACCTTAATTATTGGTTTTTCACACGGCTTTCTCCCTAACTAGGGTGTGGATGCCATAAAGGGTGGACACCAAGGTGGGTAACCTCTGTACCCTGAGTGCCTGGAAAATGGTAGCCACTCAATGAATGTTTAAATGAATTGCATCAAAGAGAAATAGTTGCCAAAAAATAGGTGATTGAACTAGTACAACAGTGTTGTTAATATTATAACCATTATTTGTTTATTCCAAGTTATGTCCAGATGCCACTGCAGCCATTAAGTAACCAAACTTTCCAGGTTAAGTTATTTTAATAAATTAGAATAGCCACTTAATGATACTGATATTGAGAAAAGGAGATCCTCATACATTACCCAACTGGTGAGCTAAATGGTCTCTACTATGTTCCAAACATACATGTGAACAGGGCTAGTAATGCAAGTCAGGCCAGCTGTTGCTGTGTCAGAGATGATTTGGGGTGGTATGGCACTCATTTGGTGGACCTCAGAGGTGCTTTATGGCCAGGCTAGGAGTATGAAAGGCATTTTCATTTCACCATTTGTAGAGACATTCTTAATTTAGGGAAACACAGTCCTGGGGAAAGATACAGATAAGAGATAAACAGATAAGAAAGAGCAAGAGGCCAAGGACAGTGTCATGAGATACTCACTGTTTGTCATTTTGTAGTTTGCCTGAACTCCCTCACAGAGAAAGGTTTGGGGGTAAAAAAGGGACATTGTGCAGTGGATTCATTAGATTAACCCACTTGTGAGCAGATCAGGTTATGAGAAGAAGAATAAAACCAAGAAGCGAGACAGTGGCTTTTTTATTTAGTTTTTATTGAGTCACCTAGAAGCCATTACTTATTATTACATATGGAAATGGAAAGCTGACCTCCCCAGGAGTGAATGGATGTCTAAGCTGAGTTATGGGACCAGAGTCCTTGGGGCTAACAGATTGATCCAGGGTTGCACAGCAGATGTGGAAAATTAAGGCCATTTTAATAGTATGTTGCATATAAGTTATCTCTTGAAATATAAAGCTAAAGATAAAATTATAACCATTGTATCATATTGATTAAAATGTCCCCTTTTAAATAAGTATCATTTAATCAAAATATATATCTTTTATAGTAAGTTCCTTATGTTGGATACCATCACTCACAAATAATTTTTTAGGATGTCTTCATCCATGCAGTACTACTGTGCTATATTGTTAGCTGTGCAGGGATCGGAAAATTGAGAACTCTAATATTTGGAAGAGATGAATGATTTAATTCCAATTACTGATTCTTAGCTTAAATATTCACCACAACATGATAGTTGGGCATAAATAATAGATTCCCTGTGGGAACTCAGTAATGTAAATGTTGTTGCAGATATTTCTTGCAAAGGTTTTGTAGGTTGATTATATATTTTTGTCTTTATTGTAGTAAGAAACCAGATTACCTGGCTAAGTGAATCTATCCAAGAAGTAAATCAGCACTGTTGCAAACATCAATAAGTTACTGTTTAGTTCACTGATGGTGGTAATTTTCTAAGAAGCACTGTAGTTTTAAATAGCTTATCAGTTGCTTCTGTAAGCATCATAGGCTTAAAAGGGTTTCCTGATACATTAGGAGACCCGAATATAATTGAAATTGCAGAGTCTGACATGATTTTTAAACACCTTCCTCCCTCTGCTGTTAAGTGTTTAAGCTTTAAGATGCCCTGCAGAATTGTTTGTTTAGATATTAATTCAAATGCTCGCGATGTCAAAGGAAATATTTTTTAACTGATCATTTTCTACAAATGATAGTTCTCATAATTAAATTGCTTTTGGCACCAGTTTTTAGAATGATATTCTTCACAAATAATCTCATTCCAAGCCAAACAGTTAAATTGCTACTGTCAATGAGTTTGTCAGATCTATTCCTGAGTGCAGAGTTTGACAGAGAGGATGGAGTGAGCACGAGCTTCTGAAGAAGCAGTGGCACTGGAGACAAGCTACCTATTTCATAGTTTGTTTACGGAATTTTTTATACCAACTTTCCAGGGGCTGCGGCAAAGTAGCAAAGTGGAAAAACATGGGCCTTTTCAGCCAAATGGTCCTGGCTTTTAGTCCTGGCCTTCATAAGACTCTTTCGGACAAGGGAGGGAGTCAGCCTCGTTGAAACGAGGACAGCAGTGCTTACCTCGGAGCGTTTCCATAAATGAGCGCAATGGCAATAACTAGTGGTGGTAGTTGTTGCTCCTATTATTGTTGTGATAACTCGTTATTTAAGATGCGCTGTAGTTACTGAATCACTATCGGTTGCTGTCGTCCATCTGGCAGATAGAAGAATGGTTTCAGAGGCGTAGGGAGTACGTGGAGGAAGTGTCTATGGCGTCACGTCTACTCATTTTAGGGGTTGGCACTTGGTACTTCTACTTCCATCTTGGGGATGTTTATTTCCCTTTCTTTCATTGTCTTTCTCACTGAAGTAGAATGAAAATGACAAGTGAGATAGGTGCCCCTTAGACCGTCTGCGTGTATTAAGAAATGAGCAGAAGCTGACCGGTATGTGTTGTAAGGGCAGGAGAATTAAGGAAGTAGCCCTCTGGTACTTTCGAATGCTGGCATCTTCAGGTTCAGTGATCCTATCTGTGGTTTTTCAGTCCTTTAAACGGAGGAGCAGGGATTCTGCTCCTGTTCTGCCGCCTCCAGGCTTGTTCCTTCTCCTTCTGGGCTTCCCATTCCTGAGGGACCTTTGGGGAAGCTCCAGACAAGTAAATACCTGCCTTCTAGACAGAGATTCTACCCAGATTCTCCTCTACACTCAGGCCCTGCTGAATTAGATTATTAGATGAGGTAACCCATAACCCTCAAAAAAAAAAAAAGTTTGAGATTTTCTTCTAAGATCTAGAGTGCAGACTGCAATCAACCTCGGTGTTTATCCTTACTTCTTCCTATATATATCTCTATAGCCTGCCCAAGTTGTAGCTTTTGTATACTGTAATTCCTTCACTCGCCGCAGTATTGTTTAGATCAGAATCTCATCACGTTCTTGTTAAAACATGGATTGTAGGGCCAGTTAGGAGATCTGGGATGGGTGTACTAATCTGTAACAAGTTCCTAGGTGATGTTGATGCTGCTGGTTTAAGGACTAACCACATTTACATTCAGACAATAAGTGTGAACTGTACATTTTAATTACATTATGTAATATATTTTGTATGAGAATCATTTTTTTCCTGATCATTATAGATTTTTTCTCTTCTAGAAAATTATTTTCAGTATAAATTGTACCACCAGAAATGTATATACATATCTAGATTTCCCTTGCTTTAGGAAGCAGATCTACATAGAACATCCATGTGCAGCCATGTTAATAATAGGTAAGGTCTTCAGTACTAAAGTCCTTTAATTTTTCTCCCTATTTTCCTTTATCTCTATCACTGTTTTTTTTTTAACATCTTTATTGCAGTATAATTGCTTTACATTGTTGTCTGAGTTGCTGCTGTATAACAAAGTGAATCAGCTATACATATACATATATCCCCATATCCCCTCCCTCTTGTGTCTCCCTCCCACCCTCCCTATCCCACCCCTCCAGGTGGTCACAGAGCACCGACCTGATCTCCCTGTGCTGTGAGGCTGCTTCCCACTAGCTATCTATTTTACATTTGGTAGTGTATATGTGTCCATGGCACTCTCTCACTTCATCCCAGTTTACCTTTCCCCCTCCCTGTGTCAAGTACATTCTCTATGTCTGCATCTTTATTCGTGTCCTGCGCTAGGTTCTTCAGAACCTTTTTTTTTTTTTTTAGATTGCATATATATGTGTTAGCAGACGGTATTTGTTTTCCTCATTCTGACTTACTTCACTCTGTATGACAGACTCTAGGTCCATCCACCTCCCTACAAATAACTCAATTTCTTTCCTTTTTATGGCTGAGTAATATTCCATTGTATATATGTGCCACATCGTCTTTATCCATTCATCTGCCGATGGACACTTAGGTTGCTTCCATGTCCTGGCTATTGTAAATAGTGCTACAGTGAACATTGTTGTACATGACTTTTTGAATTATGGTTTTTCTCAGGGAATATTCCCAGTAGTGTGATTGCTGGGTCGTATGGTAGTTCTATTTGTAGGTCTTTTTTTTTTTTTTTTCCTGTACGTGGGCCTCTCACTGTTGTGGCCTCTCCCGCTGTGGAGCACAGGCTCCGGACACGCGGGCTCAGTGGCCGTGGCTCACGGGCCCAGCCGCTCCACGGCATGTGGGATCTTCCTGGACCAGGGCACGAACCCGTGTCCCCTGGATCAGCAGGCGGACTCTCAACCAGTGCGCCACCAGGGAAGCCCTATTTTTAGTTTTTTGAGGAACCTCCATACTGTTCTCCATAGTGGCTGTATCAATTTACATTCCCACCAGCAGTGCAAGAGGGTTCCCTTTTCTCCACACCCTCTCCAGCATTTATTGTTTGTAGATTTTTTGATGATGGCATTCTGACTGGTGAGAGGTGATACCTCATTGTAGTTTTGATTTGCATTTCTCTAATGATTAATGATGTTGAGCATTCTTTCATGTGTTTGTTGGCAATCTGTATATCTTCTTTGGAGAAATGTCTATTTAGGTCTTCTGCCCATTTTTGGATTGGGTAGTTTGTTTTTTTGTTATTGAGCTGCATGAGCTCCTTGTAAATTTTGGAGATTAATCCTCTGTCAGTTGCTTCATTTGCAAATATGTTCTCCCATTCTGAGGGCTGTATTTTCATCTTGTTTATGGTTACCTCTGCTGTGCAACAGCTTTGAAGTTTCTTTAGGTCCCATTTGTTTATTTTTGTTTTTATTTCTATTTCTCTAGAGGGTGGGTCAAAAAGCATCTTGCTGTGATTTATGTCATAGAGCGTTCTGCCTATGTTTTCCTCTAAGAGTTTGATAGTGTCTGGCCTTACATTTAGGTCTTTAATCCATTTTGAGTTTATTTTTGTGTATGGTGTTAGGGAGTGTTCTAATTTCATTCTTTTCCATGTAGCTGTCCAGTTTTCCCAGCACCACTTATCGAAGAGACTGTCTTTTCTCCATTGTATATTCTTTCCTCCTTAATCAAAGAGAAGTTGACATATGTGTGTGGGTTTATCTCTGGGCTTTCTATCCTGTTCCATTGATCATGATTTCTTATTTTGTGCCAGTACCATACTGTCTTCATTACTGTAGCTTTGTAGTATAGTCTGAAGTCAGGGAGCCTGATTCCTCCAGCTCCGTTTTTCTTTCTCAAGGTTGCTTTGGCTATTTGGGGTCTTTTGTGTTTCCATACAAATTGTGAAATTTTTTGTTCTAGTTTTGTGAAAAATGCCAGTGATAGTTTGATAGGGATTGCAGTGAATGTGTCGATTGCTTTGGGTAGTAGAGTCATTTTCACAATAATGATTCTTCCATTCCAAGGACATGGTATATCTCTCCATCTGTATCATCTTTAATTTCTTCATCAGTGTCTTATACTTTTCTGCATACAGGTCTTTTGCCTCCTTAGGTAGGTTTATTCCTACGTATTTTATTCTTTTTGTTGCAGTGGTAAATAGGAGTCTTTCCTTAATTTCTCTTTCAGATTTTTCATCATTAGTGTATAGGAATGCAAGAGGTTTCTGTGCATTAATTTTGTATCCTACTACTTTACCAAATTCATTGATTAGCTCTAGTAGTTTTCTGGTAGCATCTTCAGGGTTCTCTATGTATAGTATCATGTCATCTGCAAACAGTGACAGCTTTACTTCTTCTTTTCTGATTTGGATTCCTTTTATTTCTTTTTCTTCTCTGATGTGGCTAAAACTTCCAAAACTATGTTGAATAATAGTCATGAGAGTGGATAACCTTGTCTTGTTCTTGATCTTAGAGGAAATGGTTTTAGTTTTTCACCATTGAGAATAATGTTGGCTGTGGGTTTGTCATATATGGCCTTTATTATGTTGAGGTAAGTTCCCTCTATGCCTGATTTCTGGAGGGTTTTTATCATAAATGGGTGTTGAATTTTGTCGAAAGCTTTTTCTGCATGTATTGAGATGATCATATGGTTTTTCTCCTCAATTTGTTAATATGGTTTATCACATGGATTGATTTGCATATTCAAGAATCCTTGTATTCCTGGGATAAACCCCACTTGATCATGGTGTATGATCCTTTTAATGTGCTGTTGGATTCTATTTGCTAGTATTTTGTTGAGGATTTTTGCATGTATGTTCATCAGTGATAATGGCCTGTAGTTTTCTTTCTTTGTGGCATCTTTGTCTGGTTTTGGAATCAGGATGATGGTGGCCTCATAGAATGTGTTTGGGAGTGTTCCACCCTCTACTCTATTTTGGAAGAGTTTGAGAAGGATAGGTGTTAACTCTTCTCTTAATGTTTGATAGAATTCATCTGTGAAGCCATCTGGTCCAGGGCTTTTGTTTGCTGGAAGATTGTTAATCACAGTCTCAATTTCAGTGCTTGTGATTGGCCTGTTTATACTTTCTGTTTCTTCTTGGTTCAGTCTTGGAAGGTTGTGCTTTTTCTAAGAATTTGTCCATTTCTTCGTGGTTGTCCATTTAATTGGCATATAGTTGCTTGTAGTAATCTCTCATGATCCTTTGTATTTCTGCAGTGTCCGTTGTTACTTCTCCTTTTTCATTTCTAATTCTATTGATTCGAGTCTTCTCCCTTTTTTTCGTGATGAGTCGGGCTAATGGTTTATCAATTTTGTTTATCTTCTCAAAGAACCAGCTTTTAATTTTATAGATCTTTGCTATCATTTCCTTCATTTCTTTTTCATTTATTTCTGATCTGATCTTTATGATTTCTTTCCTTCTGCTAACTTACGGGTTTTTTTGTTCTGTCTCTAATTGCTTTAGGTGTGAGGTTAGGCTGTTTATTTGAGATGTTTCTTGTTTCTTGAGGTAGGATGGTATTGCTATAAACTTCCCTCTTAGAACTTCTTTTGCTGCATCCCATACGTTTTGGATCATCGTATTTTCGTTGTCATATGTCTCTAGGTATTTTTTGATTTCCTCTTTGATTTCTTCAGTGATCTCTTGGTTATTTAGTAGTGTATGGTTTAGCCTCCATGTGTTTGTGTTTTTTACATTTTTTCCCCTGTAGTTTATTTCTAATCTCATAGCGTTGTGGTTGCAAAAGATGCTTGATGCAATTTCAGTTTTATTAAATTTACCAAGGCTTGATTCGTGACCCAAAATATGATCTATCCTGGACAATGTTCCATGAGCACTTGAGAAGAAAGTGTATACTTTTTGGATGGCATGTCCTATAAATATCAATTAAGTCCATCTTATTTAATGTATCGTTTAAAGCTTGTGTTTCCTTATTTATTTTCATTTTGGATGATCTGTCCATTGGTGAGAGTGGGGTGTTAAAGTCCCCTACTATGATTGTGTTATTGTCGATTTCCTCTTTTATGGCGATTAGCATTTGCCTTATGTATTGAGGTGCTCCTATGTTGGGTGCATAAATATTTACAATTGTTATATCTTCTTCTTGGATTGATCCCTTGATCATTATGTAGTGTCCTTCTTTGTGTCTTGTAACAGTCTGTATTTTAAAGTCTGTTTTGTCTGATATGAGAATTGCTACTCCAGCTTTCTCTTGATTTCCATTTGCATGGACTGTCTTTTTCTATCCCCTCACTTTCAGTCTGTATGTGTCCTTAGGTCTGAAGTTGGTCTCTTGTAGACAGCATATATACAGGTCTTATTTTTGTATCCATTCAGCCTGTCTATGTCTTTTGGTTGGAGCATTTAACCCATTTACAATTAGCAATATGTATGTTCCCTTTACCGTTTGCTTAACTGTTTTGGGTTTGTTTTTGTAGGTCTTTTCCTTCTCTTATGTTTCCTGTCTAGAGAAGTTCCTTTAGCATTTGTTGTAAAGCTGGTTTGGTGGTGCTGAATTTTCTCAGCTTTTGCTTGTCTGTAAAGGTTTTAATTTCTCTGTTGAATCTGAATGAGATCCTTGCTGGGTAGAGTAACGTTGGTTGTAGGTTTTTCCCTTTCATCACTTAAAATATGTCATGCCACTCCCTTCTGGCTTGCAGAGTTTCTGCTGAAAAATCAGCTGTTAACCTTATGGGGATTCCCTTGTATGTTATTTGTTGCTTTCCCCTTGCTGCTTTTAATATTTGTTTCTTTGTATTTAATTTTTGATTGGTTAATCCGTGTCTTGGCATGTTTCTCCTTGGATTTATCCTATATGGGACTCTCAAGTCCAGTTTCTGGACTTGATTGACTATTTCCTTTGCCATATTAGGGAAGTTTTCAACTATAATCTCTTCAAATATTTTCTCAGTCCCTGTCTTTTTCTCTTCTTCTGGGACCCCTATAATTCGAATGTTGGTGCATTTAATTTTGTCCCAGTGGTCTCTGAGACTGTCCTCAATTCTTTTCATTCTTTTTTCTTTATTCTGCTCTGTGGTAATTATTTCCACTATTTTATCTTCCAGGTCACTTATCTCTTCTTTTGCCTCAGTTATTCTGCTATTGATTCCTTCTGTAGAATTTTTAATTTCAGTTGTTGTGTTGTTCATCATTGTTTGTTTGCTCTTTAGTTCTTCTAGGGCCTTGTTAAACATTTCTTGTATTTTCTTCCTACTATTTCCAAGATTTTGGATCATCTTTACTATCATTACCATGAATTCTTTTTCAGGTAGACTACCTATTTCCTCTTCATTTGTTAGGTATGGTGGGTTTTTACTTTGCTCCTTCATCTGCTGCATATTTCTCTGTCTTCTCATTTTCCTTAACTGACTGTGTTTGGTGTCTCTTTTTCGCAGCTGCAGGTTCGTAGTTCCCATTGTTTTTGGTGTCTGCCCCCAGTGGGTAAGGTTGGTTCAGGAAGGTGTGTAGGCTTCCTGGTGGAGGGGACTAGTGCCTGTGTTCTGGTGGATGAGACTGGATCTTGTCTTCCTGGTGGGCAGGACTGTGTCCGGTGGTATGTTTTCGGGTGTCTCTGAACTTATTAGCCAGCCTCTCTGCTAATGGGTGGGGTTGTGTTCCTAACTTCCTAGTTGTTTGGCACAGGTTGTCCAGCACTGGAGCTTGCTGGTCGCTGAGGGGAGCTGGGTCTTAGTATTGAGATGGAGATCTCTGGGAGAGCTCTCGCCAATTGTTAATACATGGAAGGGGAGGTCTCTCATGGTCCAGTGTCCTCACCTTGGCTCTCCCACCTCAGAGGCTCATGCCTGACACCTGGCTGGAGCACCAAGACCCTGTCAGCCACATGACCAGGTACGTGGGGAGTTCCTTTCCTTTTGGGAAGTCTGAGGTCCTCTGCCAGCGTTCAGTAGTTGTTGTGTAGGAGTTGTTCCACGTGTAGATGTATTTCTGATGTATTTGTGGGGAGGAAGGTGATCTCCACCTCTTACTCCTCTGCCATCTTGAAAGTCGATCCTCTAGGGACTGTAACATTTGTTATTATGGTTTTTATTTTTTAATCTTCCAATCTTTTTGCTCATGAAGGGAAGACCCACACAGAACCTTAAGTATGCTGAAGAAATGGCAAGATTTAGGTATTGCCAAATTTGGGGGACTATCCTTCTGGAGAAGATGAAACTATCACTTTTTTTTTTACAACGTTCTAAAAATATTTTATCTCAGGATAATATACAGCACTGGATCAAAACAGGCTATGATTTTAAAGTCATATTACAGAAATGCCTATTTCTAAAATCCTAAGAAGTTATATGCTGAAATTGTTTTTGTTCTTATGTACAATCCTATATCCAAAATCTAGTAGCAAGCAGAATGTCATTTACTTTATGTAGCATTTTGTAAATGCTCACTACCCATTAACATTTCTTTGTATTTATAATATATCAATATTATAAATGTAACAAAATGAGAAAGGGTTTGTTTTTTAGTGTCCAATCTTTACATTAGCTTGCTTACTCAGAAAATACAGTTGACCCTTGAACAACACAGAGGTTAGGGACGTTGACCCTCCTTCCTCTCAAAAATCCACGTGTAGGGCTTCCCTGGTGGTGCAGTGGTTAAGAGTCCGCCTGCCGATGCAGGGGACATGGGTTCGTGCCCCAGTCCGGGAGGATCCCACATGCCGTGGAGCGGCTAGGCCTGTGAGCCATGGCCGCTGAGCCTGCACGTCCGCAACCTGTGCTCCGCAACAGGAGAGGCCACAACAGTGAGAGGCCCGCGTACCGCAAAAACAGAAAAAAAAGAAAAAATCCACGTGTAATTTACAGTTGGCTCTGTATACACAGTTCCTCTTTATTTGTAGTTCCTCATTCATGGATTCAAGCAACCACGGCTCGTGTAGTACTGTAGTATGTACTACTGAAAAAAATCCATGTGTTTGTGGATCCATGTAGTTCAGACCCATGTTGTTCAAGGGTCACGTGTATTTTTACACTGCGACAACCACTTTTATGTTTTTACTTTGAAGGCATCTCTCTTGCAAGTTAACAAACCCTGAGCATGCACGTAAGGCAAACACTGGCCCCTGCCTGATAAACCCAGTGTTGTCCTGGAGCTGAGAGTTGCTTTGTAAAGGGTATTTTTGTAGCAAGAAAACAGGACAGATAGCCAGAGAGAAATAGGCATTGAAGTAGTGGGATGGAATTTTTCAGGTACTTCTTAATCCAGAATGTATTCTAATTCCATCTGAAATCATGGAGTATAGAAAATTCCTCCTCACACAGTGTAGAGGGTGGCAGGACACTCACAACGCCTGTACTCAGTAATAGGAATTGGCACCAAAATAAAAATGATAAAAGTATGCAGACCAGAACCCTGAGTATTTGTGGTGGAAGGCCTGTTCCTTAAACCCTGATCACAAAGCAACTGTGGGATACACATACCTCCACCATTTTCTTTTGGCTTTATATCAAGGTATATTTTTGTAAAGCAACATTTATTGCTGTTTTAGGAATCACTTTTAGTAGGAGATTTAAGAATTCTGATTCTATCAGTATAAATGTAGTCAGTTAATTAGTCTCTTAACAGAGCATTCATTCTAGAAAGTACTGTGAGAGGGAGGCACGTCTTCTTTTTTCCTAAAAAGTTTGTCTGCTTCTGAGAAGAGCGCCTGTTAAAGTTAATACTTAGATTATTTCACATGGGTGGCTTTTTGTCAGGGTGGCCTTTGGGAAAATTGGTGCTCAAATGCAAGAAGGGAAAACTTAATGCCATGTTCAGGATATTATTTATTTTCCCTCGATTTGCTTCTCTTCTTTTCCCCTAGATATATGATAATAGTAAAAATAAACCTGTCAAAGTAAGCTGGCCTCATTTTATACATCTTTGAATATAGCAACTACTTAATAATTGTCTGTTGCTTTGAATTGTTTTATGCTCAATTAGATCTAGAGAAAAGTCCTTTTGATAGTAACTGAAAAGATTTCATCTGCATAGATCTTTAAGAAAGTCACTAGGCTCTGAAAAACTGAAGACCTTTCAGAAAGAGTAATGGAAGAAACTCTTTGACAGCAGTGCTATCGGCTCAGTCATCTTTTATATCCCACCCACTTTCATACCTAGTATTGCAGCACTTTGCGAAGTATAGGCCCTCGTACATACATTTTGGATTAATATAATTTCGAGTTGTAAAAGCTGATGCGTTTGCCCAATTTATTTTGCAAAAGTGGGATAAAATTGTTTTTGTATTGTAAATTGCCAGAGTTTTTATCGGTGAAAAGCAGCTCAAATGTCTTGATAAATATTATTAAAACCTTGAGGCTAATAACTACGTTCCCTGCCTACCCTTGTCAGCCCAGTGTGAGGAACAGCTAAACCAACTTGATGTTTTCTTTTTCACTGCAAAGTCCTTTGAGAACTTTTCCCTGTGTGTGGCAGGGAAAAGGTTTTGCAAAACACAAAGGGATGGCCACTCATAAAAAGGATAGATAGCTATTTAGTTATATATTCAGTGCATGTTTATTGAGTTCCTAGTATGTGCCTGGCACCGGGCTAGTAATGTTAAGGGCAAGTTAGTTTCTTTGTGCTGCTTATAGTCTAATGGGAGAAATGACTAGTAAAGATGTAGACAGATTAATAAGATGTATAATTTCGATGCTGAAGTGCTGGGAAGGAAACCAACAGGGTGCAATGATAGAGAACAAGGAGACAGGGTAGGGCCTTAGGAGAAGGTGGAGCCAAGGGGAGGAAAGCTTTCCAGACAAAGGACACACCCATCCTCAGGGTGGAAGGCACTTGCACTTTGAAGACCCCAGAAAAATCAGTGAGGCTGAAGGCGTGAGGCTAGGGCAGGTGGCTCAGCTGGGTTTGGAGAGGTGAGCAAAGATCCTGCCACTAAAAGGGGTTTGGATTTCACTAGATGAGTTTAAATGTGATTGGATTTGTGTTTAGAAAGACTCCCTCTGGTTGCTTTGTGGAGAAAGTATTATAAGAGGGGAAGAGAGCAGACAGGAGGACCGAATGAGTGCATGTTGCTTTTTTTAGCTCAGGAAAGAGGTGGGTTGATGGATGTGGAGGTGGTGAGCAGAGGGATGATTCCAAGTATACTGGGAAGTAGAATTAACTGGGATCAAATTTGGGGAGTGGGGATACTTCAAAAACAGGCAGGTTTCCTGCTTAAATAACCAGTAGGTGTCATTTCCTGGATGGGAAAGAGTGGGGCATGAACAGATTTTTGAGGGAAAATGCATTGTTCGGGTCGTGACATACTGAATTTGAGAAACCTGTGGATGTCTGAGTGCAGATGTTCAGTTGACCTTTGAACATGTGAGCATGTAGTTGATAGGAAAGGCCAGGGCTGTGTATTCAAAGGTGGGGGTGATCTTCCAGAAGACAGTACTAAAGTGGTGGGAATAAATGAAATTACTTACGGAGAAGTGTAGAGAAAGAGGAGGACTTAGATTTGAGCCCCTGATACTCTATCATGTAGCAGCTGGGTAAACTCAGAGGAGCCTCCAGGAACTCTGAGAAGTCAAGTGGTGTTTTAGAATCCAAGGAGTGGGTGTTTCAGGAAGGGACGGTCCATCAGTTATCATTGCCACCAAATCAGATGTTTCCATGTGTTAGTTGGGGGCATATACATGTGGTTGTATGTCACCAGACAACTTTAATTGTTGCTAAGTAGATAATAGCAACAAAGGACTTTAAATTCATGCTCACCTTTAAGAATCAGCCTTGCATCTGCTGCATCAGTCCGTTGGTAAAGTTGAAAGAGCACCCACTGGGAACCGGACAAATATATACAGTTGACCCTTGAACAACAGGGGTTTGAACTGCGTGGGTCCACTTATGCGCCGATACAGAGGAACCACAGATACAGAGGGCCGACTAAATTATACTGGGCTTATTGACTGCGGGGAGGGTTGGCACCCCTATCCCCCAAGTTGTTCAGGGGTCAGCTGCGTATTCAGAGTCTCTGGCTAGGTCCTGGAGAGATCGATTTCTCTTTGTGGGCTCCTGTTTCTTTATCACTAAGCCGTGGGTGGGTGAGTGGATGGGGATTAAACTGGTTTTTAAAGGTTTTTCCACTTCAGTGATGGTGTGAAATCGAACATATTGAGCACCATACATACGTTAAAATCCAGACTTATATTCTTAAATTAAAACATTTTTACTTTTGGTGCAATTAATGTTGACAGAATCAAAGTCAAGCAGACCTCTCTGTAGGTGTGTTTTAAGTCCTAGTTCATAGAAGTGGAGGCTTGCAGAGAGTGGACAAGGGATAGGTATGAAAGAGGATTGATTTTGCAATTTACATATGGTGAAGCTTTTCTTGTCTGGTAAATCATAATTAGAAATAGTATTAAAAGAAATAATTTTTGCTTTTTAAAAAGCTGATTAACATTCAGTTCATCGTTTGGTTTTATTTTGCACAATACACAAAATACATCTTTTTCAGGGAATATAATTGAATTACCACTTTTATTGAAGGATATTTTCCTGAAGTGTAATCTTAAAGAGAATTTTAAAACACATCAAGTCATACACATAATGTGGTTTCTTCTCACCTGAAAGATTATATCTTTTAGTTTTTAATGAAAATTTGTGAATGGATTTTGTAAAATATTCTTCTCAAAGGCAAAAATTGAAATGATAGGAAAATGCTTAAAGCCTTTGCAAATTTGATTTCATTTTGGTAAAGTTCATACTTAGTTGAACAATATGTAGAGCAGTAAAAAAAGGAAGGAATTTGCCCACTACGTTGCCAAAGCTTAGATGCGTGAAAACTTGTGTTAGTTATACATAGAAAATATACATAGAAGTACGTATAAGATTGAGAACTGTCATACATCTGAGGCACGAAACAGAAACCTGTTTTCTGTTAACAAAGCCTTACCAGATAAGGTATTTTTTTCTCTTTACAACTTATTTCAATTGAGTTTTAAGTAACTTGCTTCATAAATAAAACTTCAAACGAGGTTTATTTACTGGATCTTTACAGATTTAAAGGGTAGAAAGTTATGCTGACACGTAATTTGGATCACTTTTCTATTATGAAGATAGAAAAGTCGCCATTGTTTTAAACTATTTAGAAGTGTTAGGTGTTATAAGGACTAAAGTTAGGTAAAGATAAAAAGTGGAGTTATTTATCTACTGGTTTATTATGTACAATTTATTTTCAATTGAATGTAGAAAAATTCATTTTATTCAAAAAAGTATATAGGTTTCCTATAATAATGTTTGAATATAGGTTATCCCTCTAGACTTGCTTAGTAATTGTCTTTTTAAAACTATGATGATTTAATGGCACTCATATGTAATATGTTATTTATGTGAGTTAAACGAAACCAGCTACTTAGATGAGGCTAATTTTGTTCCTAGTCCAAATAATTTTTCAACAGAGATGAAAAATACGACAGAGCTGTTAGCTTGTGCACACATTGTACATCATCTGTGCTTATATTGATACCTTTACTTCTTTCAGCTGAATAGGGCCTCTAAAGTTTTATATCCAGTATTTGAGTACTTCTGTTTTTCTCGTTAAAAAGTCAGTATTAGGCACTACTGGTTACTACCAGCTGAAGCCTCACACAGCTGTGTATTTAGCATTTAATCATGCTAAGAATTGCTAATTAGAACATCAAACTGGACAAAGCATACCCAGTGGAGTCGAGACAATGCCATTTTTGTTTGAGAAACATAAATAAATAATCTTTACGCAGTAGCGGTTTCATTAATAAGCTTTTGTGCCGAGTACGGAAAGTAGGCAATCTTTAGCAAAATGTTTTAACCCGCTGGGAATACTTTATCAATATCATCCTTTCACAGAAATCTATAATCCCTCTAAAATGTGGCCAGCCTTAGTCAGAACTGTCAAGTTTACATGTGGCTTATCGACTTCTCTTTCTATTCTTCACTTTCCTTATTCTGTTCCCTTTCAGTAACACCCCCCAACCTGACAGCCACCCACCACTAAACACACACAGACTTTCTACTGCTCTCCTCTCCTCTGCTGTGTTTTACCTCTGATTTGAACCCCGCTGTAGCCCCTTCAGTCAGCCTTACTGTGGCTCAGGCTGCCCAGTGCTCCCAAATCAATCCCCTTCTCCTTTTCTTTTTGTTAAAAAAAACACCTTGTTTCCAAACCTGAGATGCAGTTAGTTAGCTGTAGTGTAGATGAGAACTAAGAAGTTTATTCAGTGCTGTGTTAATGGCTGATAGCAATGTTAACGTATTACCTTTCTAGGAGTAGTGAATATTTTATACTGAAATCGGAGGTCTCGTGTCAGTAAGACATCAAGTCAGATGAATCAATACCAGCAGCATAACTAGTCTGGTTAGGAAAAGGGAAAGATAATGGCTCCAGAGAATGAGGGGCACTTGCTGGGTGTCCCTAATATCAGTTCTTTTTACCCACTCACGTTATACGCTTAAAAGTTCTAACTTATTCTGGGAACGCAGCCATTTTAGCTCTTTACAGCACCCGATCTCACAGTCCCTCGTGAGTTTAAGTGGTAATAAGAGGGTTACGGGGCCTGATGTGGTGCTAATACAATGGGTGCTTAACACTCTTGTAGATTTCACAGATTAAATAAGCCAGACAAATACTATGTTGAGAAGCAAAGATGTGCAGAAAATATTTAAATGCATTGAAAATGTTTAAATGGCACAGATTTTGTTGAAAATATTTCCTGTTAGAAGGATGCATTCGGGGAAGTACTGAAGTTATGATTGTCTGAAATTCAACAAATACATACTTCTTAGTTTCTTCTGTTGTTGTTTGTTTTCAGCCTTTGTAGACTAGCTCTGCTCCACTAATTCATATTATTAAACCTATGTCCTTGTAAGTAGCAGAAGAGTTCTGGAATTCGAGAGACTGAAGTGTCCCATGACTGCCACTTGCTAGCTTTGTCACCTGAGCTTTCCACGTCCAGTTATTTGTAAAAGGAGGGGGATAATAACATTTTTGTCTATGTCAAAAATGTTCATTGAAGAATGAAATGGTATTTGTATCTATAAATTGCAGAGCATTATATAAAAGTAGAGGATTATTGAGCCATTTCATGGGAACTATACATTATGGATTTTAAAAGATATATATTAAGATGAGCTGCATTTTTAAGAGAACATTTAGTGGAGAACCAAAGGTCTGAGTTTTAGTGCCATGTCCCCCACTAACTTCAATAACAAACAGGCTTTTTCTGGCAGTTTTGCTTATCTGGATGAAAACGAAGAGCTAAAATCTAAATCGAAAAGACATTTGGGAAGCCAAAATGTCCGGGAACTAAAATTCATACACTCGACTCACAGTAGATACCCTTAGACCTTCTTCCCCCAGAGTTAATTCACTCTAATTACATACCTGTAAAACAGCTGGGTTATTTTATTTCTAAGACTATGGAAGATTAAAAAAGCAAATAAATTTTTCATGTTGGCATGCTGAAAATAGTGAAAAATAACAATTGAATAATCTGGCAGAAAAAGGAGACCCCTTCCGAAACAACTAGAAGAAGAATAGAAGTAACTGAAAGAACATAGCCCTCTTGGGCCATTTAGTGTTACAGACGCTAACTAAGGACATCGCTCTGTTACAGTGACACAAAAACAAAATTAAGTTCATATGTTATATATTCCCTGCATAATCAAAGAATGAAGTGTGCATAGCACCATTATTAGTCCATCCATCAATAATAGCCTCTAGCTATCATGTAAACTAAAGTACCCAGAAAGATGCAAATTCACAACAGGCTTCAGATAGCTTGTATTTGTACTTAGGTTAAGGGATCCAGAACTACTTCATCAAGATAGGCCCAATTTATTCATTTGCAAAATGAAGAGCTTGGGCTAAACTAACCTTTAGAATTACAAGCTAAATATGTAACCTCATCTATCTCTTCTACCAGAATAATATTGTATACTTTAAAACTCAGCCATATTTCTTGAAATCAATTCTTACATAAACTATATATATATATATATATATATATATGATAAAGACGGAATAGCATGCAGTACTTGCTTTTCACTTAAAAACACAAAAAAAGCCTTTCATCTTTAAGATCAGACCATAAAATAACACTTAGAAATTTTTAAGTTATTTATTCATTTATTTACCAACTATACATGAAGCACTTTCTTAAATCCATAGACTGTGTTAGCTCCTGGGAATAAAAGAAAACTTAAGTGTGGTGGAAGAGACAGATATTAAACTTCTAATCATATTAAGTGGTATTTGGAAATGCTATGAAGGAAAACATAGGTACCTAAAGAATGTGGCATTAGAACCTAGGAATAACAAATAGTGTCCATTAGGAGCTTTTACCTGGGAGTCCCAAGTCCACTGCAGTTTTTCTATCCCTAGGTTCTGGATCTGTGCTATGAAATGCTTACAGGATAAGACTACCGCCTTATAATAAGACCCTCTGGGGAATGCAGAACTAAAGCTCCTTCAAAGGAGTAATAAGGAAAACGTCAGGCTGGGCAGATTTGGGGGCATTCATTTCTCCTTCCTTCCCTCCCTCCTTCCTTCTGTCCCTCTTTTCCTTCTCTGCCATTCTTTCCATAATAATTTATTGAAGGTCACCATGTGTGAGGCACATTTTAAAACTCATCTCCTTTGACAGGAGCAAGGTCCTCCTTCTGCCACCACTGTGGCTGACATTTTAGGTCGTTCTGACCTTTGATTCATGCTGAATGTTCTCTACTTATTGGAAAGTTACTCCTTCCCACTAGCTGCTTGTCTGTCATTTTTCAATTTCACTAAGTTTAACAGGTTGGCTGTCACCAGGACATCCATGCTTAGGTCCAGCATCATTTTTAGACATCTCTTACTGCAGAAGGTCTTCCTGAGCTTCCATCCCAAGCTCACTGAGGATCTCTAAGGCTCATTGACTTTCCTACTCTGATGGGGATCTCACCTGAGGACATTATTCATCCTTATAAAAGAAAATGCCCAGTCCTTCATACCTATATCCTTGTTTATTCACTCACTCACTTATTGAGCAGTATTTGTTGAGCCCCTTCCTTGTGCAGGATACTCCATTAGATGCTGAGGATTCAGAGTAAAACATCATAGTCTCTACACCTCCAGAGGGTCTTACATGTATGTAGTCTGTTAGTTTTATAGCCCATTGGGATTTCCATGCTGGTTCCACTTGTGAAAGAAAACCCCGAGTGGAAGTGAAGGGCAGCAATCTCTAGCTCTCTGTCACCTTCTTTATAGACTCCATTCACTTATATCATTCGTTCATCAGTTCTGTTAGCAAATATTTATTGAGGGTTAGACGTTATTCTGAATGCCATGGCCAAGCAGTATATGAACCATGCCCTCCATTAAAGGAACTGGAAGAGGCTGCCATCCCCAGACCTGACCTTATGGACATTCTGATGTCCCAGCTCTCTTGCTGAACAAGGATTTTCATACCCCATTATGCCTAGGCACACAGTTAAGGCAAAGAGTAGGATTGGGTTTATGCACTCAGAAAGTGATGCCAGGAAAGGCAGCCTCCTGTTGATATGGAATGAAGAATCTCTGCCCTGTAATCTTTACCATCTGTTTGCTTTGCCTTTTTTTCTTTTATTGTCCCTTGACTTTTCCCATAAGATCCAAGTACCATTCCATTTGGAAACCATCTTTGTTGGAACTGATGTAAGGAGGCCTCTTGCTACTAGAATGGACTCAGGCTTTCAGGCCAGGCACTATGTTTTAATCATGGTTTCCCTGTTATTAGTTTTAGGTTATTGGGCAAGTTATTTAATTTCTCTGAACCTCAACTTTTTTAATCCATGAAATAAGAAAAATAATTCCATTGTAAAGATAAACATGATAAGTTGTAAGTGCCTGGCACATGTAGACTTATTTTTCCTTGACTGTCTAGCGTTGTCTCCCAGAAATAGAGCTGATAGGAGGAAAAGGGGATCACAGGTAAGCACTGAACTGGAACGGAGATGACAGATGCTTTATTGGATTCATTGTTGACTTTACTTTCGTGTGGCACTTACTCCACTTTGGTTTTCACTGTTTTGATCTCATAGATTGATCGTTTTCATGTATAGAGATATTAGAAAAGTTTTTAAGAATTTTCCTTAGAAGAGAAACATTCCTCAGGTTCCTACATCTATAATATTCTTTAGGATGAATACATTTATAGCTGTTGACTCCAGTAGCTGCTCACTGCCATCTAAAATAAATAAGAAAGTGTTTAAAAAAATAGTGTTAAAGTAAAAAAAAAATATATATATATATATATATATATATAATGTTCTAGAGCCATATATTGCTGGATTATATTTAATTTGAAGATGTAGCCTAGAAAATACCACCAAAAAGACAGGATAGTCTCACCTTAAAAGTGAAGCCCTAATTCTTCTGGCACTTTAATCATTACTGTTAATCTTAGAGTAATTTCTGTCGAGAAATTCTGGTAAACTTTTGATTGTCACTGTGTTCAAACATAGCAGGCAAAATCTAAATTTAAAAGCTAAATTAATAGCCTTTAGGAGGGCTAAGGATGAAGTTTGAACTAAAAATTTGCAGTGAATCTTTGTCAACTAATAATCAGTTGCTAAAAAAGGGATCACAAAAGCCCTACTGTTGGTGGCATTGTTATCTTCATAAGTAATAATGTTACTTTAAAATACAGCATCATTTTTAGTTTATTCCTTCCTTTTCTTCCAGCCGTGTAAGAAATCTGTCCCTCTTTGCTCAACCTCATTTTGTTTCCATTACTATAAACAAAGCAGTAGTTGACTTTGGATTATATTAAATTTTGGTCTGGTGACAGTTCTCAATGAGCCAGTCATAGATTCCAATTCATATGAGTGATGAGAAAGCTATGTCTTACGTAAAATATTTGGTCTAGAAATTTTTCATAATGTTAGTTAAAAAGAAGAAAAGAAAAAAAGAATATTTGACGTCTCTAAACCTCAGTGGATGTTAGCTACAGCTTTATTCATATACATTTATATGACTGGTGTTATGAGATTAAGACCCCGAGTGTTTTGACAATATTTACTGATTCATAAGATGAGAGATTAACCATTGAAGTAAATTGATAGGAAAATGAGAGAGGAGGGTGGAGAAAAGAATTATTAAATTTTTCAGACTTAATTTTTAAGAGCAGTTTTAGGTTCACAGCAAAATTGAGATTTCCCATATACCCTTGCTTTCCCATTATCAACACCCCCCGCCAGAGTAGTACGTTTATAACAATTGATGAACCTTGTGTCACATCATTACATCATAACCCCACAAAGTTCATAGTCTACATTAGGGTTTACTCTTGGTGTTGCACATTCTGTGGGTTTTGACAGACGTATACCGACATGTATTCATCATTATAGTGTCATACAGAATCGTTTCACTGCCCTAAAGTGCTATGAACTCCACTTATTCATCCCGCCCCCCGCCACCAACTCCTAACCACCACTGATTTTTTTTTACTGTCTCTATAATTTTGCCTTTTCCAGAATGGCATATAGTTGGAATCATGTAGTATGTAGCCTTTTCAGATTGGCTTCTTTCACTTGAGAATATGCATTTAAGGTTCCTTTATGTCTTTTCATGGCTTGACAGCTCGTTTCTTTTTAGTACTGAGTAATGTTCCATTGTCTGGATGGACCACAGTTTGTTTATCCACTTACCTACTGAAGGACAACTTGGCTGCTTCCAAGTTTGGGAATTATGATTAAGCTATAAGTACTTATATGCAGGTTTTTGTATGGTTATAAGTTTTCGACTCTTTTGGGTAAATACCAAGAGTAATTGCTGGATCAGATAGTAAGAATATTTTTAGTTTTGTAAGAAACTGCCAAACTGTCTTCGAAAGTGGCTGTATTATATTTGCATTCTCACCAGCGATGAATGAGAGTTCCTATTGTTCCACATCCTCGTCAGTACTTGGTATTGTCAAGTGTCTGGATTTTGGCCATTCTGATAGGTGTGTGGTGGTATCTCATTGTTTTAATTTGTGTTTCCTTGACAGTATAGAATGTGGAGCATCTTTTCATATGCTTCTTTGCCATCTATATATCTCCTTTAGTGAGGTGTCTGTTCAGGTCTTTGTCCCATTTTAAAATCAGGTTCATTTTATTATTGAGTTTTAAGAGTTCTTTGTATATTTTGGATAACAGTCCTTTATCAGATGTGTCTTTTGCATTTTCTCTTAGTTTGCAGCTTGTCTTCTCATTCTCTTGAAATTATTTTTTATAGAGCAGTAAGATATTAATTTTAATCAAGTCCAGCTTATCAGTTCTTTCTTTCATGGATCATACCTTTGTCATTTTATCTAAACAGTCATTGATATACCCAAGGTCATCTAGGTTTTCTCCTATGTAATCTTCTAGGGGTTTTATATTTTTGTCTTTTACATTTACATTTGTGATCCATTTTGAATTAATTTTTGTGAATGGTGTGAGGTCTGTGTCTAGATTCATTTTTTTTGTATGTGGATATCCAGCTGCTCCAGCACCATTTGTTGAAGAGACTGTCTTTGCTGCATTGTATGCCTTTGCTCCTTTGTCAAAGAGCAGTTTGTGTGTCTATTTCTGGGTTGTCTGTTCTGTCACATTGACCTATTGGTCTATTCTTTTGATAATGCCATAGTGTCTTGATTACTATAGCTGTAAAGTAAGTCTTGAAGTTGGGAAGCATCAGGTTTCCAGTTTTGTTCCTCTTCTTAATATTATGTTGGCTATTCTGGGTCTTTTACCTCTTTATATAAACTTTAGAATCAGTTGATATCCACAAGATAACTTGCTGGAATTTTGATGGAATTGCATTGAATCTATAGATTAAGTTGGCAAGAGCTAACATCTTGGCAATATTGAGTCTTCCTGTCTGTGAACATGCAATATCTCCTATTTGTTTAGTTCTTTGATTTCATTCATCAGAGTTGTATACTTTTTCTCACATAGACATATTTTGTTAAATACATATTTTGTTAAATTTATACCAAAACATTTCATTTTTGGAGATGCTAATTTAAATAATATTGTTTAATTTCAAATTCCGTTTGTTCATTGCTGGTATGTATATGGGAAAGTGATTGACTTTTGTGTATTAACCTTGTATCCTGAAACCTTGATATAGTCACTTATTAGTTCCAGGAGATTCTTTTGGCCTTTCTAATCATCATGTCATCTGTGAACAAAGACAGTTTTATTTCTTCCTTCCCAATCGATATAATTTTTATTTCCTTTTCTTATCTTAATGTATTGCATCCCCATACAGTGTCAAAAAGGAGTGGTGAGAGGGGACATCCTTCCTTTGTTCCTGATCTTAGTTGGAACGCTTCTAGTTTATTTCATTTAAGTATGGTGTTAGCTCTACAGTTTTTTGTAGATGTTCTTTATCCAGTTGAGAAGGTACTTCTCTATTTCTAATTTACTAGCAGTTCTTATCATGAATGGGTGTTAGATTTTGTCAAATGCTTTTACTGTATATATTGATATGATCATGTGATTTTTTGCTGTTTTAGCCTGTTGATGTGATAGATTAATTTATTTTTGAATGTTAAACCAGCCTGGCATGGCTGGGATTTTATTAGTTTTTTAGAACCTAAACTAGATGCAATTAAACTTGAAGAAATTACAGGGTCTAGATTTCTCCATTGCCTGAATTAGTCTTCTCATCTTCATTTGCAATTTGACAGAAAAAGGAAAAATTGATAGTCATTATTTTTCCATCCATCTGTGCATATTACAACATGATGGATAGTTTAAAAAGTTAATTTGAAATGTTACAAGATGAAATTTAATAGTTTTTAAGCAGGTGGAAATTTCTTTTAAAGGGAAAGAAATAAACATCAATAAGAGGAGGAAATGGGCTCATTATGTTTTGTAAGGGAGTATACATGGGAGTTAGTGCTACCATCAAGCTGAGTAACAGCCTCCTCTTGTTGAAATTGGTAACTTGACCCCCAGGTATTTAACAGAATTGTGAAGTCAGATGCACTAATGGCTGGCAGAAAGATCACGAGCTTTTCCAACTTACATTAACCTTGGTGGAACTTTTTTTTTTTTTTTGCAGTACGCGGGCCTCTCACTGTTGTGGCCTCTCCTGTTGCGGAGCACAGGCTCCAGACGTGCAGGCTCAGCGGCCATGGCTCACGGGCCCAGCCTCTCCAAGGCATGTGGGATCTTCCCGGACCGGGGCACGAACCCGTGTCCCCTGCATCGGCAGGAGGACTCTCAACCACTGGGCCACCAGGGATGCCCTTGGTGGAACTTTTTTAAGCCATTTATATCTTTGAGATACTGGCACTTGGAGCCTGCAGGTTTTTCATCTGTATTAAGGGGAAACTAGCTACCTTATAGTGGTATTTTGCAGTTTAAATAGGATAGTAGAGTAAGTAAAGCACATTGTTTCATGCCATGCCCAGCATATACTAGGCATGCAATAATCAATAGCAATTAGCTTAAAGCAAGAAAAACATACTGTTATAGTATTTTAGTTCAAATTTTATTGATGTATACTTTTCAATATGAGATTCTTTAGCTAAACGTGTTCTTTTTACCAACTTACTGGGCTATGAATATTTTGCTTCCTGAATTCACTTTTCCATTTTCACTTGAATGAGCAGCTGTAATGAACCACCCAGTATGGACAGCTGAATAAACTAGCACTCAACAATTCAGTAAATAAAACATCATTTTATTTTTTTTCTCTTTTCTCTGTCATCTGCTTTAGTTTGTAAGCAACAGGATTTAAGTTTGCTGTTTGACTTTCTGTTGGTATAAGAGAAAAATGTATTTATTTAAAAAATGTTGTTTTAAAGTCCCGTAAAAAGATAACTTATAGAAAACTTAATAGGGTGGAATTGTCTAAAGACAGTATTTTCCTCTTGCATTTAGAGAAATTCCTTTTCTTTAAAAATTTTTTTTAATTAATTTATTTTTGGCTGCGTTGGGTCGTTGTTGCTGCGCACGGGCTTTCTCTAGTTGCGGCAAGCGGGGGCTATTCTTCGTTGTGGTGCATGGGTTTCTCATTGTGGTGGCTTCTCTTGTTGCAGAGCACAGGCTCTAAGCGCGTGGGCTTCAGTGGTTGTGGCGCACGGGCTTCAGTGGTTGTGGCACGGCGGGCTCTAGAGCGCAGGCTCCGTAGTTGTGGTGCATGGGCTTAATTGCTCCATGGCACGTGGGATCTTCCCGGACCAGGGATCAAACCCGTGTCCCCTGCATTGGCAGGCGGATTCTTAACCTCTGCGCCACCAGGGAAGTCCAAGAAATTCTTTTTAATGCAGAATATGGTGTTGTCTTTTGTGTATATTACTGGTGGCCCTCTGAGATAAGATGGGATCTCTGATATGTATCACACTTTAATCAGAACAAAATTAGAAAGAGCTGACCCTTTAAAAGGTTGTTGTTCTCCAAAATGGGAAATCATTTTTGGGGGGCCTAAAAGAAAAACAAAGAAGCTTGCTTTTTGTTCTTGTTATTTTAATGGCGTTTTAGTTTGTAAAATTGTGGCTTAAGGTCCAAGGTAAAAACTGTGAAATGGCGGGGCCCAGTACTTGAGATGCACAGTCACATTCTCTCTGACTTTTTTGTTTAAACATTAAGTTATAAAACCAATTCTGGATGCAAGATGATGGCAGTGGCATTGAAAGCAGCTTCTAGGCCATTAGGCATTTACGTTCAGAAGGATGGAAAGAAATACTATAACCGTTAAGTTTAAATTTTAATAGTTACACAGTATTGGTGAATGATAAAGCACCTAAATAAGGTGGATGACACCTAACTACAGTTGAGACAATTAGTTGGGAAAATCCTTGGGGGCAAAAAAAGTCCTGAACCATAAAATAACAGGTAGAAGTAGTTATGTGTTCTGTGGTATTCCATTTGGTACTGATGAAAAGGCCCTTGTGGGGCTTAGAATAAACGTTATCACGTATTCCTGAGTGAGGTTAGTATTACTTGACTTTTAAATAGCTTCTTCCTGCCATTACTGTAGAGTAAGGTACTATTTCACAGGTAAATCATTCAAATTTATTTCCTTCTGACAGTGCTGAGCTCGGTGTTTGGCATATACACAGTAGGTCCTCAGTGGATCTCTGTTGGATGCATGAACGCACTTGTAACTTTTATGTTAGTTGCTTAGGTGGAAACAAAGACTTTAAGTATAGTACATATGGAGTTATAGAAAGGGAATCACTTTGGCTAACTTAGGCATTCTTTTTCTTTGTTTTTTTTTTTCCTTTTTTTTGGTTTTCAACCAGATGTTGTATTAGAAATATACACCAAACTAAATCTTGCACAATAGCCAACCAACCACATGCATTCCTTTTTAATATTCTATTGAAAGCCATGACACATCAAAAATGAAATAACATATTTCTTAAACTACTTCAATGCATCTTTCTTCCTGGTTTCAGCAAATACTGGTGGTTCTTCCTTGGATATGTTTTCTGTCCCTTTCTGTTCCATTTTATTTTTCCATTCCCATTTTCTGCAAATTGTAATGACCTCATGTGTGACAATTACAAAGGCTGCTCACCTTTTTCCCAGACTTCACCCTTCAGTCACAGTGTCCTTCTTCCCTGAACTTAATCTACCCTAAAAACAAAGACTAATTAATCTTCAAATAGTACAACACTGGTATTTCTCTCTTGATAAATTCTGTGTGGTTCCCATACATAAATGATTAAGTTCAAAAACCTGATACTTGCAGTCAGGACTACCTGCTTACCTTTCTAATTTTATTTCTCACAATTCACTCACAACTGATCTGGTCCCCATTTTTAACATCACTTCATTTGAAAGACTTCCTGAACCCTTAGATACTTTTATCAGAATTCCATAGTCTGTGTTAGCACATCATATTGAATTTGCAAGGATTTATTTACTCATCTTTCCCTCACTGGACTATGAGTGTCCTGAGGTAGACGTCTTGTTTCATCATTTTGGTGTCCTTGGAGTTGGAATATTATAGGCCTTTCATAAATATGCACCAAAAGAACGAGTTAATGCAACTTATAATTTGTGGTCTATGCATTTTTAAATCTTTCCTTGCCTAAGATGTCCTGTCCTTGCTTTATGCCTATTAAAATCCCGTATCTCCTTCTTTCCTTTGTTCAGTTAAAGCTTACTGAGTGTTAAGTATCTGCAAGATACTCTACTGGGTACTGAGTATGCAGTGGTGAACATGCTTCTCTGCCTGGTCCCTCTATAGCTGAAAGCAGTGTGCTTGCCTCTTCCAT